>NW_022436993.1:13784917-13903226 GCF_009761245.1 Sapajus apella
GAGTCTTCCAAACACCACAGGAGGAGGAAAAGTCTGTCCAAAGACAGATACTGCAAACAGCGCACTGTGTCAGAGCAAACCCCAGGTAAAACCAAGAGAAAGCTAAACTTTCCCACACTGGCGAGCTGGAGATAATCGCGCAGGCCCTGGGCACATGAGGTCTGGTGATAGGAGTGTTGCTTGATGCCTTGGTCCTGTTCTTACGGATATTGGGTTTCATGTTTGGCCTAAATTCCAGCCAGTTTTCAAACAGAAAATTATGGATGTAGGCAGCCTGTCTGTTTGTCTAACCTCAGTCCCAGCTTCCTCTAATGAGACGTGACATGAATTACCTAGGCTGTCGCTGGGGCGGGATGGGGAAGGCATGTTGAAGAAACACAGAGTTTCCCTTCTAAACTCCCTGCTCCCACCTAGGAATTTTCCAAGTCTTTTAAGAATGTACTCTTTGAAGATGTAGCTACAGGTACATATTTATGAGGGACATGTGATATTTTGTTACATGCATGGAATGTGTAATGATTGAGTCAGGGTATTTAGGAGGAATATGTTTTCTTCCTGTGTGTGTCTGGTTCAATTTCATCCTGCTTACCCTCTTCCTTGCTTCACATGACAGTACTTACAACACCAACTTCAATCAAAGCTACGGTTTCTCCCACCCCCCAGCCGGGGGCAGGTTTGGGTGATGGCTGTAGCGGGAACTGAGGGTGTGTGGCTCCAGCTGAGTCCCCCCGCTGCACCCCCTCATCTCCCCAGTGCTCACTGTGCTGCCTTCGCCCTTCCAGGGATGGAGCAGACCAGGGGTGAGGGCCCAGCAGGGACCTTGATGTGCCCGAGCTGCTGGATGGCCTTGGTTTTCTCCGGGACTGGTGGGTGTTTAAGCCCAACTCTTGTTCTTGTGGAGTGCTTTGTGGGTTTTTGGCTGGGAATCTCTGGAAATTTCTCTCTGCAATTCCCTGGTCCAAGTGATGTCTCTCTTCCAATGAGCCATTTCAGGGGCCTCTCTTTCCCTGGGCCCCACACCCCTCCTTAGTCTTCCTCTCCTTCCTCCCACAGCCTGGGGGTGAGGTCAAGGAGGGGTTTCAGACCTGCTTCTCAGACGTGCCTTGTGCGAGTCCTGCTTACGGGGCTAACCCCTTGCATGGCGTGTCGGAGAAGGTGGGGACAGTTGTGACCTGTTGCCTGGCGACCTCAGACTACACTGAGAAAGAGCCCGCTTTTAACACCCTGCAAGATGTTACAAGGAATTACGGCTCAAGGTGGAAGTTAGGACAGATATTTACACAGTCAGCCTTGGATTGTTTCTGTTTCCTCCATGGAAGCAATGTTTCACCTTTTGCAAGGGAAAGAATGATAAGGAACAAAATCAGAAAGGCCCCTCCGGTCACCTTTGCAACTCTTCCTCCAGCGCACCATCCTTTGCCCCTTCTGCTGGGGCTCATGGTGGCCTCAGCCTGCCTTCTGCCCTGGGAGTGTCGTGACAGCACCCATTATACAGTGTGACCTCCGTCACCTCCCCAGCTGAAAATTCTCTGTCCTGTGACCTGTCCTTTCGGTATTCCGCCAAACATACAAAATCAAGCAATGCAAATGAGTTTACTTAGCGCCAGCAAGTGGCAGTTCTGAGGTCAGACACACACACGTGAGCGAACTTCAAGGGACAGTCAGGTCAGCCTCACTAGCAGTCATTTCAGGCTCTGGGGAAGTAGTTGGACCCATAGATAAGGTAGGTTCATCAGGCTCACCCTAGGCTGAAATGACGAGGCCGCATGTCTGTGCCAGCACCCAGGCTTCCGTCGGGAGATCACTTACCCTTCACGTGGCTTTTCAGTATGCGTCCGCCCGGGAACTGGCTTGATCTATGAGTCCCCTCCTGTGACCATGCACACACGTGGGCCCGGTGGGCTCTTTCCCCTCCTGCTGCTGCCTCCATTACCACCAACGTTGCAAAATGCTCTCTCTCTAATGAACATTACCCCCAGCTCCCCGCCCCTTTCACACCCTGCTATTCATGACCAAGAACACCCATTGGCTTTGATACATCTTCCTGTGGCATGGCAAGAACATCCACCTTCCTAAAACCTGGCTTAGTCGATTCCTATGTATTTTCCTTCCAGGATTTTAATGCAAACATTTTCATTGAGACTGGAAGGAAATGTTCAAAGCAAACAAAAGACTTCACAGGCCTTATATGCACTGCTCCCCAAGGCATCAAAAGCCACAGCTTTGGAGAGTCTAGAACTGAAGAGTGTCTTCTACATCTCCCTCTCCTGCACACGGTCCATTGACTGCCCCCTCCCCATACCCGAGGCATCTTTCCCTCCTAATTCCCACCCCACATCCAGCAGCCACTAGGCCATTCCTGGATGCAGAGGGCACCGCGTCATCCACCAGCCTGACAACAACCTGCTCTTTCTGTGTAATACTCTGTTCCACAGGTTTTCTTCTTGCTCTGTGTGTGTGTGTGTGTGTGTGTGTGTGTGTGTGTGTGTGTTTGTTGTTGTTGTTTTTGTTTTTTGTTTTTTATTTTTTGAGACGCCATGCAAGGGGTTAGGCCCTAAGCAGGACTTGCACAAGGCACATCTGAGAAGCAGGATTGTAACCCCTCCTTGACCTCACCCCCAGGCTGTGGAAGGAAGGAAAGGAAGACTAAGAAGGGGTGTGGGGCCCAGGGAAAGAGAGGCACCTGAAATGGCTCATTGGAAGAGAGACATCACTTGGACCAGGGAACTGCAGAGAGAAATCTCCAGAGATTCCCCGAGTTTCCCAGGTTGGAATGCAATGGCACAATCTCGGCTCACTGCAACCTCCACCTCCCGGGTTCAAGCGATTCTCCTGCCTTAGCCTCCCCAGAAGCTGGGATTACAGGTGCCCACCACCATGCTTGGCTAATTTTTGTGTTCTTAGTAGAAACAGGATTTTACCACGTTGGCCAGGCTAGTCTCAAACTCCCGACCTCAGGTGATCCGCCCACCTCCACCTCCCAAAGTGCTGAAATTACAGGCCTGAGCCATCGCACCCAGCCTCACCTTGCTATTATTTTCATTTCACCCTCAATTCATCATTTCCCGGTCCTTTGATCCAATGTCTCTGTCCCCCAGGGCTGGCCCAGGGCCACATACACTCAGATCTATGGCTCACCCGTTCCCTGCCCTGCCTATATGTTTATTTCCACAGTTGCCCGTCAACTGGCTGGAAGATGCTGGCAGGAGGTTGGAAAGCGAATAGAAAGGAGGGGCCAGGTATTTCTCCTCACCTCCCCTTGACCATGGACAAGGTCTCCAGCAGGCTGAGTCTCCCATAGGATGGGTCTCCAAGGTTCCAGCCTCCACTCAGTGACTCTGGCCCCAGGCTCTAATAACTCAGTTCCTCCCTTGACCCCTTAGGCCAGGGCTTGCGCCAGCCTCCCTGCCTGCTTTGTGCTTCTCAGCCCCTCTGGCCCCTGTGCCCAGCTCCTGGCAACATCAAAGCTGCAGCTCTAGAAACTCTAAAGTTGCTCAATCTAACAGTTTCCTGTATGGACATTCTCTTCTTTTCAAAGACAGAGTTTTCCATTTCCTGTTGGACTCAATGGATGTATCTTCCTTTGGGATTTCCAAAGTGCTGTAATCTGATGAAGTCCTGTGGGACCGGCAAGCTGAGCCCTGAAATCACACACCAGTTGCCTTTGGTTTTTGTCCTAGCTCCGACATTTCTAGCTGTGCTGCCTTGGCCAACTTACTAAACCCCTCTGAGTGCCAGTTCCTTCATGACTTAAACAAATAAAGGAACTCATTTCCTCCCTGGAAGTCGCCTTTGATAACCTCACAGCACATGGCCTGGCAACGGATGGGTGCTAGGTGAACATTCGCTCCCCACGTTTCTCCTAAAGTGGTTATAAACTGTGAGTGTATGAATGCATATCCCCTCCTGGGAAACATATTTGTATTCTAACAATGGAAAGAAATACTTGGCCAGGCATGGTGGCTGATGCCTGTAATCCTAGCACTTTGTGGGGACGAAGTGAGAAGATTGCTTGAGCCCAGGAGTTCAAAATGAGCTGAGCAATACAGTCAGACCCTGTCTCTATTTTTTCTTAAAGAAAGACTTTAACCCAATAATTAATTTTGAATGTGTAAGTCTCCAACACCCATGGCAAGACAATCAGAAAGATATTTTTGGACAAGCCAACCTTTGAGACCATTTAAATCACTCAGAGGAGGTGGTCACCTACTCCGTGGGGACTGGGGAGGGCCCCATTATCTGGGAGGAGGCTCTTGTGCTAATATGAAAAGTGATCCTTCTCCAGCCTCCCAAGGGAAGAAGGTGGAATGTGTGAGACTCAGATGTGTGGGAGCCTGGCCCAGGGTTATTTTTGTTTCCATTAACATTCTCTTCTATATGTATTTTAACCTTAATCAAATGCATGTGTTTTTGTTTTATTTGCACTTAGTTCATCAAAATGTCCCTTATGATCTGAACTATGCCATAAAGCCTAAGCTCTCCAGTGAAACGCTCATTAATACCCCTGGGAAACAGGAAGTTGCATTTAGTCAAATATAAATAAATTCAGCTCCCCGGGGCTTTGCCCTGGCCTGGGTCAGAGAAGAGGCAGTGGCTTCTCAGTCCATCTCATTGTTGTCCGTCCACCGACCCCAAAATTGAGCTGGAAGAATGACATCGTATAACTCTCAACAGACAAAGTGTTTTGAAAATGCGCCTGTCCTTTGTTCAAAAGCGTTACACCGTCAAATGCAGTTTTACAAAGAAATGAGATTCTCTTGCTTTGTCTCAATAATCAGGTATCGTTCCAGATTCTCCCCCCAACAACCCCAATACTCTGAAACCAAGCAGTGCAGGCAAGAAGCAAGAGAGAGGGAAAAAAGAGATGTAAGCCTAAACCACCTCACCAAAGACGCCATGTGAGTCGTGGTTAAGAGGTTTCCATCTCCCCCTGTCTCTCTCACCCTCTCCCTGACTCTCCCACTGCACACATGGAACCAATTATGAACAAAGCCCAATTGTTGTATATTTGGAATTTCCCACATCAACCTGATGCTTTCTTTAACTGACTCGAGATGTGTGTCTGCGTTGGAGGGCTGAACCCAGGTTTCCAGCCTGCACGCCGCCACCGCCGTGACACCCTCCCCTCTTTGCTTCTGATTCATTTTCTCATAGTGTAAAACTCCGCTGCTTTCCTTCACACCCCAACCCCATTTCCTACTAGGTTTGTTTGAATAAACAGAACCTCCTTTTCCATCATTCTCAATAAACTAAGCTCTGGTCTGTAGACAGTGTCTCGTAGCTAGTGCCCAGAGCATATGAGTGGTATCCAGGCTAATAGCAAAAATCATGGGATGACCACAAAGGAAATGGCCATCCCTTTCATAAAACTCAGAACAGACAGAAGCAGTGTATGTAGAAATGCTTTAAAAATAAAAAGAGAAAAAAAACTGAACATACCCTGAAAGCCCCTTGCTGGATTTTTCTTTGTAGTAATTTTTTCTGCTGTGGAAATAAACTGACTTAGGGAAGAGTAGAGATGAGGCAGATAGATGAAAATATTACCGAAAAGTTAATGTTGGAGACCATTTATGCCATCCATCAAAGAAGGCTGTCTGGCCTGAAATCACACAATGTGATCAGAAAAGAATTGACAGACGTGATGGATGTATCTGCTTCGACAGAGCCTTGTAAAATGAAACATAATTTCTTCATGTTTACTGGCATGCATAAAAATAAATGTTCTGTAACACAAACATTTAAATGAGAAGATGCCAAATGCAAGTCTGTTCGATTTGATTCAATTCATCTGAACCATGTGATTGAAACAGTTTCTTCTTCTTTCCCTCCTACTTTCTCTCTGTGGACTGTACTCACATATACAATGAGTTACACACGTGCGTTCATTTTTATGTGTTAGAAAGCAGAAGGGGAAGACAGATATGCATGTCTGATGCTTGGTTTTATAGATAGAATTTATGACTGCAAAGAGGTCCCTGATGTGTTCAGTCTCTGGTCTTCAAATATTGTTCCTGCATTCGGAAGAGAGTGAAATCAGAATGTAGGATTCCGCATTAATCTCCACTCCAGATGGTGATATTCCAAATAGTCTTTTTAAGGTGAGCATGTGACCTACTGTACAGCCGAGGGGCTTGCGAGTCACGTGATGGAGTGAATAATATGTCTGATAGAGCTGTGATTAGACAACTGACCTGGTTACCATCTGCAGCCACGAGAAGCAAAGTTGACATTTCTGGATCACCCTCCCCAGAAGCGTCACTTGCCCATGACCAGGACACGGCAGTCTCGCTGAGCCAGCTGTACAGAGGGACAGATGGAAGAAAGCTAGAGATGTTGCTTCGTGCAGGCTGAAGTTGAAGAACTTGGTCTGCTTTTCTTTTTTCCCATCCCCCCTCCTCCTGACAAACCACATCTTGATTCATACGGTCGAAAGAAAAACTCTTTCAGTTATTTGATATTTGGGAACTCTCCAGGAGACCATAACTTATTTTTGAGGGAGCCTCCTTCTCTCTTTGCTGGGAGCACACACACACACGCACGCACACACACACACTCACACACATCCACACACACAGCTGTACACCATGGTGGTTCAGGCTGCAGTGGCTCCGAATAGATCCCAAAGATTTTTGCTGAAAATACCTTATGGATCTCTGAGAAGACGAAGCGTTGAAAGGGTAAGCTACGTGGCCGGCTGTTTGCTTTTCAGTTGCGCCAAAGACAGGGAGATGTTTGTTTTCATTATATACAGCATTACTTCTGTTACTAATGTTTCCTGAACAGTTGGAGCTCCTGGGACGGTAGACTACGATCTCATCTGTAATTTTAGTTTTTCAACAGATAATGATGAGAGACCTGAAACAGCAATTTTTGTCACTTGTGGATCTTGGAGGGGGGAAGGGTGCTCTTAGAGATGAAATATGAGGGAAAAGATTGGGATGGGAACTTCCCCCTGGAATGGGTATGAAAGATTTGAGTACTTGTCGAGAAAGGCATGGGGGCTGCGAAACTGATTTCTTCTGTGTTTATTGAAACTTACTCATTAGTGCAGCAGGGCTGTGAATTTCTTCTGCTGGGTAACAGTGTCTAAAAGGGAGGTGATGGTGACGTTAAGGAGCTTCAAAGCTTCGCCGGTTTAAATTATGCAGGCAGTTGATTAAAAGCTCTTTTCCCGCCCCCCGCTCCCCACCATGCATTGCTATCCTTTGGGGTTTGTTTTTAATACTATGGATTTTGGCTTAAAATTACTCTGTTAGTTTCCTGAAAGCATGTTTACTTTATGGAAGCCCCTAGCAGAGAAGATCCTATAAAATAATAAGGATTTGTCCTTCTCTGGAGTAACAGATGCAGTTTGGGGCTGACTATAGTTAACGCAAAGCTGGTTGTCGTTGGGATGGCAGGCTCAACATCTGCAAAGTATACGACGGCTCTGTGGGTCTCAGAAACCCCAAAAACCCCTGTTTGAATCGTGGCAAGTCCTTCTGTGAGTTTTTGTCGTCTATATAGACATCTTCGGTTAAGGTGTAGCCCAGGACCTGATAAAGCAAATAGCATCACATGAAGCTCTCTTGCTGGATCAGCAACCCACAGCATCTTATAAAGATCAGAATAAAATTGTGACTTTTTCTGGTTGGTATACTTACTACTCAGTGATGTTTAAATTTAAAAAAAAACTAACAGTTTAAAAATATGAGGGGATGTCTAAATACTTAGGGTTGATTTCCTGAGTTTTGATGAGGTTTTTTTCTGCCATTTGAATAATGAAAAAGCCTTCACTTTCTATTCCGGTTGTGTGTAGGCCTTTATTTTGAGAATTATTTCTTGTTCTGAATGTCAAGATCATCAGCTAATATGTGTTAAATCCTTACTGTGTATTTCATGTTATACCAATAGCTTAGAGCTTAGGCCATCAGTGATAGCAAAATTTACACATTGATCAGGCTGCTATTGAGTGTGATTTTAGGTGTTAGTGAAAACTCTTTGGTCTTTATGGTAACTAAATTCTTATCATGTGTTCTGTTATTAAGATATTTACTCACAAATGTAACATGAAAATGTGAATTGTGTACCCTAAGGCTGTGCCAATGGCAATATTGAGCAGATAGCCATCCTTTATAGATGCCCATACACACACAAAAATGGAGTCATGTGGAAACCTCTATTTATACCATTATGCTCTCCATATAAAATGTTTAATAAATCATGTATGTGTGCATAAATTCAGATATACGCAGTTCTACCACTTCTGTAATTCATTGTTTACTAATTTAAGAAAAAGTGGCAATATAGGGACATAGTGTCATACACAAAACATGTCTGTTATTGGGTATGTTTGCACACACTTGCTTTCAAAGCATACCCCACTGTTCTGCCCTTAAGCACATACCCACTGGCCTTAATGTAAGTATTCCGAACGCTTCGGGGCCCTCCAGCGCAGCACATCCTTGGAACATTGGGTCTTCCTGATGAATCTACCACCTCACCCTCCAAAGCAATGGAGAGTGGAACAAGTTGAAATGTTCAATGTCCTGTCAAATTTCACTGGGCATCTTACACTGTGGGTCAGTGGCATTGACAGTTCTGTGACAATTTTCAGAATGGAGTCCTGTGTTTATATAAGTGGAGGAGAGGTAAGGGCAAACACTGAGAGCTGGCACTCTTACCCTGGGACTCCCTGAGTTTAAAGCAACAGCAGATTTTGCAGTTCTATCAGCAGCCCTGAGGGTGCCAGGCATTTGAGTTGGTTTCCGTTGTCTCACAATATCTAATGATGTGGGAGACCTTGCATTTCTATAAGACTTTCAGTCCATTCCCCTACTTTACCACCACGAGTTACTAACGAGGCACAGAGCCCAGGGGTTCCTACCCTTGTCCTGTATAAATAGGGAAACCAAGGCACAGAGAGGTTTAATCTTCTGTATAGGAATATATAGTCAATGACAGAGTAGGACCTAAATCCAGGGGCCTGGCATGGCACGTCCTTGCCGTGGGATCACGTTTTGTCTTTGCTCTCCGGAGGAGCCATGACATGGCAGCCTGGCCCTGGGAAAAGGGTGATAACTAACTGGTCACCGGTATTCATGTTAAAGGAAATACAGAAGACATGCCAGTCAGAGGTGCTGAAAACCAGAGAGAAGAACATGATTTCCAGGACACGGAAAGTCCTGTGCCCTCAGGAGTCCAGGGTTCAACAGTTGCTTCTGTTTCCAACTGCCTAGAGGTTGAGTTGAAAGAAAGAATTGCAACTTTTTAACCCTGCGACTATCCACCAAATCCTAAGCAACCAGGCTTAGTTCCGGTTCATGTTTCTTCAGAATGCCATGAGCCCATCGCTGTGCTAGGCAGGGTGGAACACAAAAAAGAAATAGAAAATGCTGTGTTTGGTATGGGAGGAGAAATTAGACGTGTAAAGTTTATATAAATAAAACAATTAGAAGTCAATATCATACAGGCAACAATTAAGCCACAAAATAAGTAACAAAGACAATTTAGGTGAAAGCAGCATGGTGAGGTGACAAGAGTGAGGCTTGTCTATTTGCTATTTACGAGTTTTATACTATTTACCATTGACTGTTGACTATGTACAAGTCATAGGGCCTTAACCAAGTGACTCAAACTTTCTTGGTTTTGGTTTCTTCATCCACACTACCCACTCCTTGGCAGTGCTCGGAAAGGATCAGCAAGCATGTATATGCAAGGACCTAACACAACACCTAACAATCCTATCAAATGCAATCCATAATGATAGGCATTGTTTTTAGGGTTGCCTGTCTTTGTGTATAAGAACATTTGGCTTGTATCTTTTGTTTCTTTGTTTGTTTTATTTTGTTTTGTTTGAGACAGAGTCTCACTATGTTGCCTGGAGTGCAGTGGTACGACCTTGGCTCACTGCAACTTCCACCTCTCGGGCTCAAATGATTCTCCTGCCTGAGCCTCCAGAGTAGCTGGCATTACAGGCATGTGCCACCATACCTGGATAATTTTGTATTTTTAGTAGAGATGGGGTTTCACCACGTTGGTCAGGCTGGTCTTGAACTCCTGACCTCAGGTGATCCACCCGCCTCAGCCTCCCAAAGCGCTGGGATTACAGGCATGAGCCACCACACCCAGTCTTGTATTTTAATAACTGATGACAATTTTTTTATACTTAGACACACACCCCTGTCTCCTGGAGAGGTCCTTTAGGGCTGTTCACCTGCTAAAGCCAAGAAAAGCAGCATTTTGTGTCATGCTGATAACTTTTCTTGGACTCCCAATTTTGTTAGACACGTGGAAAACAAAATCTTTCAAACTGACTGCACGTGACTGCCAAGTAACTAAACTTACTCAGGCCCTATCCTTCTACACGGTCGCTTCCTTCTAAAGCCAGATGTTTTTATTCCAGAAGCAAAGTAAAACTGAGCTTCATGGAAAATTCTAATAAATGTAAGAACAAAACATATAAATGAGTTAAGGAAAGAGAAAATGTGGAAATTTTTTCCTGGGAGTTTGCCTTGGGGCAGGGAAAAGTTTTTATTAAGCGACTATAACTCTGCAATCTAAGGAAATGGTTTTATGTTGGAGATTACCTTTATAGAAGCAAAGCCTGAAAATGAGTGAGCGAAACTTTTATGTGGCCCAACCCATGTTGTTTTAGTTTGTCGTTTTACGTGGAGGTGAAATCTGCTAGGCTGCTGTCTATATTCTTTTCTCTAGCTTGGGCTCCAGGAAGCTGAGAAATGTGTATTTCTTCACACCCTGAGAAGCCCACCTGTAAGGGCTCTGACCCAGTCCTGCAAATACTTACCGGTTGCTGTACAGTATCTCCATTTTCACCCACCGATTTTCCAGCTATAAGATCATCTTTTGAAGTGGGAGCATAATTTCCTGCATTTATTGGGATGCTCATCTGCCCCATTGACTTATCCTCTCTAACACCCACACCCACAGATCCCGGGGTGGACTGAACCTCACTGTTCCCTTAAACAGCTCAACACCTCAAATGCAGCGTGTCCACAATGAACTTCATCATCTCTCCCAATACTCCTGCTTCTCCAACACCACCCGCTTCCTAAAACCCAAACTAGACCCCGGGCATCTTTCTGCCCATCTCTTTCCATTGCCTCCTTCTCTCAGCCACAGTGCACTGTCCCTTCCAGCTCTGAAATGTCTCTCCCGCTCCTGCTCCTCAATCTTTGGTCCAGCCCGCGGTCACCTCACACCTGCATGTTACCTTCTCCCCATGGCCAGTCTTGTTCCCCTCAGTTCATGCTCTGTGCTGCAGCCACTGGGATCTTTCTAAAACTTAGGGGTGATCACGTCCCTTGTCTACAGAAAACCCTTAAGTGGCTCCCTGCCTCAGGATAAGTACAAATTACAAGGCCTTTCAGAATCACAGCCCTCTAGCCTCCCCTCTTCCCATGCCTTACACTGGGAGTGCTATATTCCAACCACACATGGATATGTTTGCACTTCCTCCACAATTACCGAGCTCACTCTTGCCCCATGGCCTTTGCATGTGTTTTCATCTTCCTGGCACTTTCTGCCTCCTCTCTCTACCGCCTTTGCTTCTTTTGGCCTAAAGACAGAATTGCACAGGAAGCTCTTCCAGGCACCCCATCTCCTCCCCAAGTCTGAGTAAGTGCTTTCCCTGCAGGCTCCCGTAGCACTCTAGAATTTCCTTACAGTAGCACAAATGACACTGCATTGAAACCACTGGTCCGCGTCAGTCATGACCCTCCATACCACGGCAGGCACCCCGAGGACAAGGAACACCCCTTGGTTTCTGGTTTGTAACAGGAGTGCAATAAATATCCACTAGATGACAGAATGAATGAAATGTGAAAGTTCATATAAACTTCTCTCAGTGAGAAAATTTGACGAGAGGATCAGCATTAAGACCTACACTGGAACAGCCTTCATCCCCGTGATAACCTACCGTAAGTCCCATTATCTCTGGTGGAAAATGTGTTCCCTCTTACATGTTAGTACAAGCAGAGAAAGCAAGAGGCTCTTCTCTTATTTATTTGGATCTCTAAGACCATGCCACCCATCTTTAAAGGGAACAAATTTATGCATGAACAACCGATCAAACTCAAATTGTAGGTCTCTTCACAAAGTAGTTCAAATTTGATGGTTTTATTAGGGGAAAAATGAGACAAGAAAGCATTCTCTTTTACCACAATTATTCCAATAATTTTAGGTGAAAGGGTTTTTGTGTGTCTAGGAAACATTGAAATGGTGGGATATTTCTGGAGTGATATTTTTAACACAGCATAAATTAAACCTTTTCGTACCCACATCATTCATTATATGATGTGTTATTCCAGGTTGACGTATTGCCAGTCTATTATTTTGCAAACCATTACATTATCACAGCTGCTAAGCTGCATAACTTAAGAATTCAGAATACAACAGAGTCTCTGTAGTCGAGTGTGTGGTGCTTACATTCTGAATGTATTCATGCAGGGAAGTGTGAGACATTACCAAAAACACATACAGCAGACGGCTTTCAGTGGATATTTATTACCATTGAGAGCAGGCAGCCAAGAACAGTTCAGACAGATCAGTGTATTCACACATATTATTAGCCAACCCCCTCATCCTGCACGAGGTTTTGTTCGTTCTATAAATATACGCCTCTCTGGAGAAAAAGAACATGGACTATTGGGGACTCCAATCCTCTGGTTCACAGAACACATTGAAGGCCATTTTCCCTGCGTTGGTTAGTCCCATGCAATTTTAAGTGACCCAAACTTGGTGAACCAATATTTATTTTATTTTGTATAGCAGCTTATGTCATGTTAAGCCATTGACTTCTCATCTTGGGCAGAGTGACATTGCTTGTTGGCTCAGTGTGGGGAAGGAAAGGCTGCCTCTATGGGTACCACTTCAGAGTTTTCCTTCCTCAAGCTCGTGTGGAAAGCATGATTGCAAATCTCTATGCAAACGATCAGGACTCCCAGGCATTTCAGCATCCTA
Organism: Sapajus apella; assembly: GCF_009761245.1. Classification (NCBI taxonomy): domain Eukaryota; kingdom Metazoa; phylum Chordata; class Mammalia; order Primates; family Cebidae; genus Sapajus; species Sapajus apella. Next base: position 13,797,878 of record NW_022436993.1, read on the forward strand.
TGCAAAATGGCAGCTCTCAGGCTGGGCCTGAAACTGAACTATGGTTCTCCTCATTGGATGGCTTGTCCCCAAGTCCTGACTCCTCCTCATGCCTTGCCATCATGCCACGGGTCATCTTAAAGCAGTGCTTTTCAACATCGGTGTCACATTGGAAACAAGGAGCTTTTAAAAGCTCCAGTACCCTGTCTGTACCCCAGACCATGTACATCAGAATCTCTGGGGATGGGATCCAGGCATCAGTATTTAAATCCCCAGGTGACTCCAACATGCAGCAACATTGATAACAACTGCCCCAAGGAAATAATATTTCCAAGATAGATGATTTGGGCAAGACACCAGCATAAGGAAATTAGCTAGTTTTTGTGTTTTCTAGTATCTTCACATAAAAGAGAAAGAAACAGGTTGATTGTGTTGAGGTTTTGGGTCGTGTCATTCTCGATAGGGGAAAACTATTTAAGCTCCTTGAAAGTTGAAAGGGTTCATATTCCTGGGACATCCTACTCAGTGTCAAGCACATTGAGGACAGTCTCCAGATAGTTACCTGCAGCTTTCTGAAGTCACAGAGTCTAGAATCATGCAGTGACTTCCTTCCAGGCTATTTACGACCAAAAATACCCAATCCAGCTTCTCCTGTATGCTTCTTTTCTCGACTGGTAGGTGGACAAGGTCCCTTTTCTGTGTCTTTCGATCTGCCCTATTGCAAATTCACAAAGTAAACCGTGTGTCCTCAGGAGAAAGGGGAGACGGATTTTTTTGTTTTTGTTTTTGTTTTTTTTGGAGATGGAGTCTTGCTCTGTCACCCAGTCTGAAGTGCAGTGGCATGATTTTAGCTCACTGCAACCTCCCCCTCCTGGGTTCAAGTAGTTCTCCTGCCTCAGCCTCCTGAGTAGCTGAGATTACAGGAACCCATCACCATGCCCAGCTAATTTTTGTATTTTTAGTAGAGGTGGGGTTTCACCATGTTGGCCAGGCTGGTCTTGAATTCCTGACCTCAAGTGATCCACCCACTTCAGCCTCCCAAAGTGCTGGGATTACAGGTGTGAGTCACTGCACCCGACCAGGGCGAGATGGCTTTCTATAAATGCTTTGACACAGATTTCTTAGAAACTGCTCTAGCATAATGAATATCCACCTGTGTAATATAAGGCTTTCTTTGATCTCATAATTGAAAACAATCCACTTTTATTTGTATTTACTCATCAATGAGCCTCAGAGGATAATATTATCTGTTCTACACCTACAAAGCAATATAGAAGAAACTATGCCATGAACCTTTATTCTGATCTGGGAACGGATGAAGCACATCTATGGATTTTTAATTCTGTTTTGTCATCTCCTACTGGTCACTCGATAACTAATACTTCAAAGGACTTGGTCAGTTTTTCTACTAGATCTCAGAGCCTAAAACAAAACCTGGGATAAAGATAAGATAAACAAGTGTTCCTTGAGTGAATGCTGAATACCTGAACAAGAGGAACCTCTTTGTGGTCATAAACCCAAACCTTTAATAAAAAAGGGTCGTCCTTCATGGGACAGGGTTGCAGTGTGGCTGTGTCTGTATGCAGATGAACATCGGTGTCATCATCAGTCCTAACAGTGACTTATTTTAAGATGTTAGCTCTTCCTGGTGGAGAACTTAATCATGAAAAGCTTCCTAAAATCCTACTACACAATTAACACCTTTGGGTGCATGGGCGGTCCCTTTTCTTCCCAGTCAGAACCCATGTGGGGATGTTGTGAGATAGTCCAGATATATGCCTCTGATCATTTTTCTACATTGTTTGCTGACTTTTCTCAAACATGCCAAAGGCTTCCAAGCCTTATTGGCTTTCCTTATTAACGTTCCAACAGAGTAACTGGAGGAATTGGAGAGGCCATTTAGATGTAATTTCTCCAATCGCTCTACTGGAACATTAATAAAGAAAGCCAATAAGCGTTAGAAGTGTATTGACTATTACTAGAAAATGTGGTCCTAGTCCACCCACACAGAATCAGTCCCAGAATACAGATATCCCTGGGAATGGAATGTCTAGGACATAACATTTTATTTGTTAATTTCACAGATTTTTATTTAACGTCGACTACATGCCAGACGGTGTTCTAGGCCCAAGACATACAGCTAAGTCTGTGCTCTCATGAATTGGTAATAGATTAAGTGGTGTTGGGTTCTCTAAAGAGAAATAAAGCAGAGTAAGGAGGAGGGGGAAACGGAGCGTGCAGCATGGTTATATAATGTGGCTCACAAGGAAGGACAGGAAGGGATTTGGGACCAACCATGAGGCCATGTGGGGATCATGCCACACAGAAGGTACAGCAGGTACAACAGGCCAGAGGCAGGAGTGGACCTGAGGTACTTGAGGAATGGCAAGGGAGGAGCTGGAGCAGTGTGAAGGGGTGAGATGGGGGTCAGAGGTGAGGATAAAGGGTCAGAGAAGAGTTAAGAGCTCAGCTGGCACAGGCTGTGCAGGTCATGAGCAGGACCTTTGGGTTTTACGCTGGTTAAGACGGAAAAAGATCAGTGGGTCAGGGGCTGAAGGATGATGTTAGCCACTAGGTTGATAGAGAAGAAGGCTGTTATCGGATGAGGCATGAGGCCACTAGTACAATCATCTTAGTGAGAAATGATGGTGGTTTAGGCCAGTGGATACCCTGGAGGTGGTGAGAAGTGAAGTGGATGGACTCTGGATTTATCTAGAAGGGAGAGCTGGCAGGATTTGCAGACAGATTGGGTGTGGAGGAAGAGAGGAAGACGGGAGTCAAGAATGGCCCCTGAGCAGCTGTAGCCTGGAGCTGACACTTACCCAGACGGGAACCACTGCAGGAAGAGCTGCTCAGTGATGACAGCCTGGGCCGGAGAGACGGGGTTCTATTTCTGATGTGCTAAACTTGAGATAATGAGTAAAAAATTCAAACGGAGATACAGCGTAGGATGTTAAAAACATATGTTTTGTGTTTGGGTGAGAGGTCTGGACTGGAGATAGGATGTGGACATTATCAGGGGTGAAGTGGAGCTGGCTTGGCAGGCTCTGCAGAGCCGATTATGTGATCTCTTCTCAGCTCCACATTCAGTGATGACACATGACCAGCTTGAAATGAGCCATGATGGAGAATTTACACCATGGAAATTGGCAAACATTACAAAGCAGAGCTTTTTTTCCCCTAGAGAGTTGATGACAGTTCTGCGTTCTCCAGTATACCACTGGAGATTAGCATTTAAGCCAGAGGACTATATGATAACACCTGGGGAATGTGCGTGGATGGAATGAAAAAAACGTCAGCAAACTGGACCCAAAGCCACTCCAAAGCTTAGAGATGGGCTCCATGTGGTGGAACCAGCAAAGAAGACTAGCAGGGAGCAGCCAGTGAGGCAGAAAGAGGATTGAAGACAAAATTCCCAGAAGGGCATGATGCATTTTCAATTGCTGCTGATAGTCAAGTGAGATAAGGACTAACGTTATTGCACATTATCATAAAAACTGCATAAACTCCATGCATCAGAATTGCTATGTGTTAGCCAGGCACAGTGGCTCATGCCTGTAATCCCAGCACTTTGGGAGGCAGAGGTGGGAGGATCACTTGAGGTCAGGAGTTTTGAGCCCAGACTGGACAACATGGCAAAACCCCGTCTCTGCAAAAAGTTAGCCAGGCATGGTGGCACTTGACTGTAGTCCCAGCTACTCGGGGGGCTGAGATGGAAGGCTTGCTTGAACCCAAGAAGTCGAGGCTGTAGTTAGCCAAGATTGCACTACTGCAGTCCAGCCTGAGTGACAGGCTTATTTTTTTTTTTAAAAAAAAAAAAAAAAAAAAAAAAAAAGAATGGCCATTTGTTTCTAAGTTCAGTGCACGGATCAGATGTCTGCTCTCAATCTCAGACATACTGAACCTAATTCTCAGGGGCCTGTAACACAGAAGACAGTTTTAAAAGCAGTGCTTTAATACATAGTGTTCCAGAAAAGCAGGCACAGTGGGGTAGAGAAAAGAACACAACATAGGAAAGGAGAAATACTGCAGATGGGAAAAGAGAGAAACTCTTAGAACAAATTTTATTCACCCTAAGGTTGGTCCTGGACAGAGAAAGCAATTGGACACCATGGTGAAGACTCAGGGGGTGAAGCTGATTACAGTCAAGGTCAAGAGTGAGTTTCCTCCCAACAGCACCAAAGAAACACTAGGTCCTGTTTTAAATATCCCTCCCTTAAGCCACTTTGTCAGAAAAATGGAGCTGCAATTGTCCCTTAGATCTTTTCCAGCTCGTACTACCCCTGCAAAATAAAGGCAAGAGAGAAGATGAAAGACCCATATTAGTATCAGCTGTTGGTCGCCTATGTCAAAAGCCACCAACTCTTAGCTGTCCTAAGATCTAGCAGAAGGAAAACCTGTTCTGTTTTGTTTTGCCTTTGAATATTTTTCAATGTCTTGATGTAATCACACGTCAGGGCTTCATAACCCAGTTGAGTCCCAGAATAGATTTAGAAAGCATCATTTAGGGTTGAGTCGGCCGTCAGCTGCCCGAAATGAGCAAGTCCTGATTTGTGTAACTATGAATTTGGGGACTGACATCCATTCTGTAAAAGCAAATGGATTTGGATTGAATTGGAAGAAATCACATCCAACATCTCATGGAGTTCTTATAAAAGAAAATCCTGCTATTATCTGCCAGTTAGGCTGAGGGATCATTAAGTAACAGCCGCCAACACTTGGAACAAAGTCTTCCATAGTAGATCCTGTCCATAAAAGGCTTTCTATGTGAGGTTTGCCCTGTTACATTATGCCTAGTTCCCCTTTCCTAGCCCCTTTAGTTTTCTTTTAAGTGAGAAGGTACCTCTGACACATGAAATTCTAATCAATGAAGAAGAAGTTTTAAAAGCAGACAAGTAGTACACGGCTCTCCCACGAGTCTGTGCCGATGCTTGTGAATTTGCCTATTTTGTTACTGAAGTGAAATTTGTGTGCCTGGTTGTGGATGAGCAGAGTCATCAGCGCTCTGCGAACGCTCTTTCTCTGCAGGGGCAGGGACAGCCTTGCTTCGTCGCTGGCCTGGTGCATAGGTGCCAGGTCCACCCATGTAGGCAGAAGTGCGGGTGTCAGGCTCTGGAATCACTGTCATTAAGATGTTAACCCAGTATGCTATGGTCTGAATGTTTTGTTCCTCTGAAATTAATATGTTGAAATCCTATCCCCTAAAGTAATGGCATTAAGGGATGGGGACTTTAGGAGACAATTAGTGCCGTTATAAAAGAGGCGCTAGAGAGCTCAGTAGCCCCTTCCACTCTCTGAGGACACAGAAAGGAAGTGTTGCCTGTAAGCCAGAAAGTGAGCCCTCCCCAGGCACCGAATCTGCTTTGATATTAGACTTTCCAGTTACCAGAACTATAAGCAATAAACTTCTGTTGTTTGTAAGCTCCATAGTTTGCGGGATTTCTTAGAGCAGCCTGGAGAAGCTAAGATGCAATCCTTAAAGGGAAGGCTAGGAGAGGAAACTTTCTCCCCTGCTGAGCCCCAGCTTTGGGTTGACAAGCAGCAGAGCATTTGGGAGAGGATCTCATTAAGAGAACAGGCAATCTGGAAATGCATGTGGTCACTTGTTGATTTGAAATCAACAATGTAGAATGATGTGTTCAGATCAGCCTGCTGGTCAACTTGGCTTCCTGAAGACCAAAGCCCAGTGAGCAGAAGCCCGGCTCCCAAGGCCATGTGCCATGCCATTCAACATTACTCTCAGGGGGCAGTTCCTAGATCCTGTGGCATTAGGTTCAGCCATAGTGTCCATCTGCAGATCATCCTGTGTTTGTTTCAGACAGAGTCTTGCTCTGTTGCCCAGGCTGGAGTGCAGTAGCACAATCTGAGCTCACTATAACCTCCACCTCCCGGTTCTAGTGACTCCTGTGCCTCAGCCTCCCAAGTAGCTGGGATTACAGGCATGCACCAATAGACCCAGTTAATTTTTATATTTTTAGTAGAGATAGGGTTTCATTATGTTGGCCAGGCTGGTCTTAAACTCTTGGTCTCAACCATCCACCCGCCTAGTCCTCCCAAAGTGGTGGGCTTACAGGTGTGAGCCACCATGCCAGCCTGGATCATCTTACTCGCCTTTTATCTCTAGTAGAACTCCTGGTCGGATGTTCTATGTTCTCCTTGAGCATATTAAACCAACATACCTAATAGCAAACAAAAATATCTTCGGGACTCTGTAACTTTCTTTTTTCTTCTGTCAATGGCCTTAAGGTGGCATAAGAGAAACATGTCTCATGTGTCTTAGAGTAGGGCCCACGCAGGGCAAGAAAAGTTCTGTCCTTAAGAGATCCAGCAGTCAGAAATTGACTATGTTTGAGAGTTGATTTCTATCTCAGATGGTACCCAAGGGACCTAGTCCTTTATCTTCACTCCCGGGGCTGCGCTTCTGTTCACTCTAGTCATCTTAGGAAACACAGCCTCATAGAGGCATTGTAAACTAAAATGTGTATAGTGGCCAGGCAGGGAAAAGAAATGTAACAGGAAAATAAGGAAAGAGGCGCATTGCAAATTAGAAAACGCCTGCCCAGCAAGTGAGGCCAGCTACTACTCAGCCGTGCCATGGGAAAACTGGGGCCAGCATTCCTGGATCTTCTAGTTTTTCAAAAGAAAATGTATGTATTTTTCTTATGTTTAAGGAAAAAAATACATATGTCTTTATGTGTGTATGTGAGAAAGAGAGTGAGAGTGAGAGATATATCCCCATTTTTATAATCCAACTTTAAAGGATAACATTGCATGCCAAACAAAGCATATTTTTAGGCTACATTTCACCCACAAGATGCCAGTTTTCAATTTCTACAAGAAAAACAGCATTGTCCTGAGGTGGGCGGATCACCTGAGGTCAGGAGTTCGAGACCAGCCTGACCAACATGGTGAAACCTTGTCTCTACATAAATACAAAATTGAGCCAGGTGCAGTCGCTCACGCCTGTAATCCCAGCACTTTTGGAGGCTGAGGAAGGCGGATCACGAGGTCAGAAGATCAAGACCATCCTGGCCAATATGGTGAAACCCCATCTCTACTAAAATACAAAAAATTAGCTGTGTGCGGTGGTGTGTGCCTGTAATCCCAGCTAGTCAGGAGGCTGAGGTAGGGGAATCGCTTGTACCTGGGAGACAGAAATTGTAGAGAACTGAGATAGCGCCACTGAACTGCAGCCTGGTGACAAAGTGAGACCCCAATTAAAAAAGAAAAAATAGCTGGGCATGGTGGCATGTGTCTGTAATCCCAGCTACCTGGTAGACTGAGACAGGAGAATCACTGAATCCAGGAGGTGAAGGTTGCAGTGAGCCAAGATCACACCACTGTACTCCAGCCTGGGCAACAGAACAAGACTCCGTCTCAAAAAAAAAAAAAAAAAAAGGACTGTCCCACCCTAAAATATCGTAAAAAGGAAACATCTTGGTGCAAAAAAACTAATCTTGAAATAGATCCTCAGGCCCTCCAGCTGGAGCATAATCCTAGTGCTAAATCAGAATGTTATTTTTTTAAAAAAAACCTCTTCTGACAGGTCAAATGCAAATTTTAAAATACATTTGAATAAATTGACTACATGTCCTCCAGCTAGAAGAAACAGAAAGATGGCATCCTGTTTGCTGAGAGCATGGTTTTATTACTTAGCAAGAGGACTGGAACTTCAGAAGCCACTGAACCTATGGCCTAATTATTGCGTGATAGAACAACTTTTTAATATCATCAGCAACATTCTTTTGTGTTGGGAGGATACTCCCCATTGATGGTGTTAAAATGGAACAAATCAAGCAATTTCAGCCAATAGAACAATCACTCTACCACCTACCTAGAGGTATATTTTGCTAACTTAAATTTGCAGTGTGTGGTCCGGCTTAAAACTAGAGATTGCACAACAGCCAAACAGAGGTTCTTTTATGATCAAGGTGGCTGACTGGTAACAGCTGAACTAAAACCTTTTAGTTCTAAATCATCTCTTTGATGCTAGATGGAGTGGAATTCTGGGGTCCCAGCCAATTCCTTGAGCAAGAACTTGAATGGATTCACAGCTCCTTTTCTGACTGAAGCGTTGGCTCTGCCCTTAGGAACTCTGGATCTCACCATGATGTCAAAATGGAAGGATATCCCTCCTGGGGAAGGAGGCAAGGCAGGCCTCTCCAGTGTCCCTTCTAAACCACAGCTTGCACTTGTGACATCCACAGCAGAGATGCAACTCTTCGGTTTTAATCTCAGGATGTCCTCATTTCTGTCTCTTGCCAGATAGGGCAACTATGAATTCACTGACTTCTAACACTTAGCCAAAAGTTTTGTAGGGACGTTTCACAGCCAAGAGAAGCAGATCAGTGATCAATGGACATGTTGGCTAGTCGTTACTTTAATCCCTTTACACTAGATCCTTTTTTTTTTTTTTTAGAGTCTCACTCTATTGCCCAGGCTGGAGTGAGTGCAGTGGCACAATCTTGTTTCACCGCAACCTCCACCTCCTGGGTTCAAGCAATTCTCCTTCCTCAGCCTCCTGAGTAGCTGGGATTACAGGCATGTGCCATCTCACTTGGCTAATTTTTGTATTTTTAGTAGAAACGGGGTTTCACCATGTTGGTCAGGCTGGTCTAGAACTGACCTCAGGTGATCCACCTGTCTGGGCTTCCCAAAGTGCTGGGATTACAGGCGTGAGCCACCACGCCCGGCCTACACTAGATGCTTATTAAGTTAAATAATCAAATATCTGGGGCTGTATTTCCTCAATTCCCTGCTGAAATTATTTTACGAAGTTAAGATTTAATTCCTCTTTATTGACAGCTGATGTTTAGTGTCATCTTTGTTTTGAATGTGCAACAACCTATTTAGGCCTGGACTAGGGCTGGCCATGTGACCTTAGGCAGGACATGGAGGTGGGTGGGCAGTGCCCGGGGACAGACATGGGAGTGTGCTGGGGGCACCGAGCCAGCGAGTGAGCCCACAGACAGGCTAAAGACTCATGCGCTGGTTAGATGTGTCAAATGTGGCTGGAGAATCAAGAAAGAAACAAACAGGTGGAGACAAATCAGAGGAGAAGCCAGTTTAAAGAAGAGGTAGGAGCAAGAGTCTGTGGAAACCCCTTGAACCGTGTCATAGCTCCAGGTGTGTCTAGGCACATCCTGGGCTATGGGCAAAGATGAGGTGGACAGGATGGTAGGTAGTATCATATGGCTGAGAAAGCCAGCAGAAGAAACGTCCATAAACATGCTTCTGAGGCTTTTTCAAAATGATCATTGAGGATCTTATTCCTTATGTTATTGAGTGCTTTTAAAATATTCCTCTCTGTTAATTCCTTTCAGAAGATAATAAGTATGTGATTCAATATGCTTACCTTTTTACCTTTGCTGCCAGGAAACTCAAAGCTAAAGCTGAGGCACAACCTCCGTAACTTGCTCTTCTGGATGCCTTTTTGTACTTTCATTTTTTCTGTTTTAGATTACCCTTAATTACCTAGTTTACCCTCATGTTCCATGTAAATATGTGCACATATTTTGCGCCCCTGCCAAGCAGCATGGAAACCTACAACTTTCTCTTCTCTGTGTGTTACTTTCTGTAAGGGAAATCAACACAATAGAAATGTAGCCCATTGAATGTGAAAAAATAGAACAAAGTATGCTACTTCCCTTCTCTTGGCAGAATGCATTGTCCCAGCAGGTGTGTCAGAAATGCTTCAAGGTAAGCCGAGACATGGGAACGTTGTGTTCTGAACAAGGTGGTTCTTTTTTCCCAGAAGGGAATGAATGCATTTGGAATGTTAGGCTTTGACTGAACAGAGCCACTCCATTCCGCCCCGTTGTGTCCTGGGAGTACACGGGGACTTGGAGCAGCCCCTAGAGGCAGTGGCAGTTGACAGGCATTCTTGGGAAGAACAGAGCGGTGAGGCAGGTCCCTGATGGAAGGCAGCAGGTGCGCGCTATCCTGAATCTCCGTGCCTGGCGCCCACCTTCATACAAGCTGCAGCTATGCCTGGGGGCGGACAGTTCTGCAGAGTCCAAATTCACAAGGATGAGGGCTGGGAAAGAGGCTTTGCTGGTTTTCTGTTCCCACCAGGATGTTGGAAGCCTCCTTTTTGTCCTTTTCACTTTATGCCTCTTTTTTCTTCTCCTTTCTAAATGTTGCTGTCAGTGTACTCAGCTGAATGCTATCAGATGCACAAATAACAATAGCTTCCTGGGAATGATTTGCCGCTGCGGGCCATGGGCCAGTGCCAAGAAGACGAGGCACGCCAAGAACACTGTTTTAGGAAAATCACAGCTTTCAGAGAGCAGCTTTGGGATAATTGTTCAATTCCATTAGGGATTCTGGCGCCGAATCCACCTCAGAACCTGGCCCCAGTGTCTCCTCCAGGGGAATGTGGAGATCCCCAGCTCCATACCTTGGCTTTCTGTTTGATTTTTTTAATTTTCAAGAACCATCATTACTGGAACCTCATGTCTGATTGTGGTGTTCCTGGAAAGAAAAATGGGAACAAGGGCTGAGAGACAGTGAGACCTCCGGGGTGGATCAGGTGGGCTCACAGAGGGAGAAATAACAGATTCCCAAATGCAGATTCTGGCTCCTAAAGGTTTCTGAGAGTTTCTGATCTGGACATCTGAGATGTCACCGGCCTAGGGATTGTCAGCCTCGCCAGGCTGCTGGGCTTCTGTTCTGCTCAGCATCCAGGAAGCTGGTTGGGCTCCTGATGACTAAGCCTCAGGCCAAGATGTTCCGGCCCGGGAAGGTCTCCCGAGCAGGCTTCTTCACTTCCATCCTGCAATGAGTTAACAGGGTCGGCCAGGGTCAAGGAACAGATAACAAGTTACACATTTTCCTCCCTCCTTCCCTAGCACACCCCCAGACACGCCCCCCCAGGAAGGCCAGGAAGGAAGCGTACTGCGCAGCAGGCAAGCTGGGCTAGGACCCTGGAAAGAAGAGGAAAGCACATTTCTGAGCCTTCTCAGGCTCCACTTCCTGCAGCTCCTTGTTCCACATTACCCTCTGGATGCTCCAAGAAAATAGCCAGGAGCAAATTCAGGCAGAGAGGGAAGTGACTGAGACCCAGAAGAGCTTGCCTTGACAGACAAGAATAGAAAGTACCTTTAATGAGCATTTTCTGTGTGCTTAATCTATGCAGCTATTTTCTCCTCTGATACTCAGAGCAGCCCTGTGAGATTGGCTCTTCTTTGTTTGTTTGTTTGTTTGTTTGTTTTGTAATCCCAGCTACTCGGGAGGCTGAGGCAGGAGAATCACTTGAACCCAGGAGGCGGAGGTTGCCATGAGCCGAGATTGCGCCATTGCACTCCAGCCTGGGCAAAAAGAGTGAAACTCCATCTAAAATAAATAAATAAATAAATAAATAAAATAAAATAAAGTTAAAAAAAAAATAAAAAGAATGGAACCCTAGGTCAGGTCGCCAGATTCAGCAAATGAAAATGTAGGATGCCAGATTACATCAGATTTTAATAAACAACAAATCGTTCTTTAAGCGTGTTCCATGGAGTTTATCTGAAATTCACATGTAACTGGGTGTCCTGTATTTTATCTGGCAACTCTTAACTATAGGGCCACTCCCATCTCTCTGCCCTCTGTCTTGCCTTCCTCTCACCGTCCATAGGCTGTCTCCCTGCTTTCTTCCATTTCTCCTCTGATGCCCATCTCTGGAACGTCTGAGCTGTATCTGTCCATGTATTCTTACTTTAAAATCATTTATTAATGATCCTCTAGTATTACCTGAGCATCCATAATATGCCAGGGCTTCTAGTTCAGAAGAACCAACATGGTAGCCTCTGGGCTGGTAGGTGTTAGGATGCAACATAATCAAAAGTACCAGGGACCCCTGGTATCCACTCAGAAGCAACTCAGAAGAAGCAGCCACTATCGCTAAGACGCAGGGTGGGGTGGAAGGTGTCACTAGGGGACGGGAAGACTGACACCCCCTTGCCCCTGGTCAACCAGAAGCAACTCAGAAGAAGAAGCCACTATCGCTAAGACGCAGGGTGGGGTGGAAGGTGTCACTAGGGGACGGGAAGACTGATACCCCCTTGCCCCTGGTCAACCAGAGTTCTGTTTCTAAGATATTTCTTATGTCCCCATCAAATATTTCATTTGGGAAAAGATTTCCATAAATGACCAAAAAATGTTATTGAAAATTACTGTTCTAAATCCCAGCTTCTCTAATGTCAATTTATAATGGAATTGCCTGGGAGTCTTGTCAAGTGCAGATGCAGTCTGCAGTCCTCAAGTTCCCCTGTAGTTGCTAATGCTGAAGCCCATTAAGGGCACTTTGAGGTCAAGGATCTGAAGTGTCCTCTCAGATGTACATACATGTAGGTTATTTTTCTTTTTCATCTTTGTTTCAGATAGGTAGGTAGGTAGGTAGATAGATAGATAGATAGACAGATAGATCTCTATAGAAATTTATATAGAGATCTGCCCATCCATCTATCTATCTGTTCATCTGTTCATCTACAGAGATCTATCTGTCTATCTATCTATCAATCGTTTATTGGTATCTATCCATCAATTCATCCAACTACCCATCCATTCATCTATCTATGTGTATATGTAGATATCTGTCTGTTCATCCATCCATCCATCTTTACCATGACTATTTTATGCAAACATTTAGACAAAATTAGTAGTGACTGTACAACCCACTCAATGAGAAACAAAATCCCCCTGGTGCAGGGGGTCATAAGAGAGAAAGGAAGGGACTAAACACATTGAAATGTCTCTGTTTGAAAGCATTCCTTCCTGCAATACTGGGGATACTTAAAAATACAATCCACTCTGAAGGGATCTCTCCCTCTCTGACATCCTACCAAGGTCAGAGAGTCCACTATGAGAATTTTATGTTTGCCAAATTTGGAAGTCCTACAGACCTGAGCAGTCCTGGGCCTTAGAAACTCCGGAACTCATGCATGACCAATGGGAGTCTTTATGGGTTGTGTAGAATACTAAAGATGTGCTCTGCATGGATTAAAGGTGTAATGAAGACTTTAGATATGAAGTACATTATTTTCACTCCTCTGTTTTGTATAACTATTAAATTAGTGGGCCTGAGATACTGCCTTTGCCTACTATCTGATCAGATGTTTTTTTTTTTTTCCTTCTAGCATATATTGAATGTGCTTGTTTCTGTTAGATTGACAGTCCCCTCTTTTAAAAAAGAAAAACTAAAGTGTTTATTTTTTGGCCACAGATGATTTTAAGTGCTCCTGGTTTGGAGTGATTTATTTTTTTCTCTTCCTTTACAGCTGTGACCTAGTTAATTGTAGGTGGGAAGCAAACTCTGAAATTACTAGACTTTCTGCTTTGCTTAAAAATCTTGTTCTGTTAAATTGTAGGATGTCCTCTTTAATAACAGGAAGTTGAGTCTCAGGATAAGCAACATTTGTGTTCTTTGTGCATTGAGATAAAGAAAAGTGAGTGTGTTTCCTTGTGGTCGGGGAAGAGAGGTGGATAAGTAGATGACTCACAGATGAGTCGCTCACTTCTTAAAAGAGTCGAAATGCTCTCTGTTGGCTGCAGATTATAACCTCTGACCATTCTGGTTGCCCATCGGAGACAAAGGAGGGAGTGATCAGGGTCTTGGTTTGCTTGCTTCCTTCCTGACATTGGTCAAACTCAAGTACTGAAATACCACATCATTAAGAAACTACTTTAATGTAGAAATAAATACATGTTACTAATATTCAGGCTTTTCAACTCTGAAAGTGGGCCGTCATGGTGGAAAGAGACATCCTATTACTTTAAACAAAATATTTCTTTTCACTATTTAAATTTTTTCTGAGGAGGGGTGGGAAAAAGTTGGGTGGAAGGTTCTTAAGTGTCAATTTTCCATTCTACATATGGGGAAAGGATCATTTATTAACCCGTTCCATGGGCCAGTTGCTCTGCTGGAGTTTCTATCCTGTTCAGACGTAAAGTGTCAGATCTTTCGAAGCCATGTGAAGATGGGAAGCTGTAAACGTTAAGTACCCTGACGGACACGACTTGCTTCTATTTCTTTCAATAGCCCTAAATCCAAGAATTAAGGCTGATCATGGGCCTGGATCTATGGCTCTCAAAGTATGTCCCCACAGTCAGAACATCAGCCTGTCCTGGGAACCTGTCTAAAATGTGTTTTACCACACCCTGCAGGTGATTCTGATACAGGTATGAGAACCACTGACCTAGACCCTTAGGTTCCATCGTGAACTGAAGAACTCATCTGCAAGTCAGCGAGACCTAGTGGTCTAGGAATCTACACAGTGGTTCTTTTCCATGGCTGTACCCTAGAAACCCTAAGATGCTTCTCAAAAATAATAATACCAAGTCCCTCCCTGAGACCGGTACAATCAGAATCCCTAGTGGGGGATGCAGGGAAAAGCCTTTCCTAAAACTTCCCGGGGACCCCCATGGGCAGCTGGGGCTGACACGCTGGGACCACAGGAAGGGAGGACCCAGGTGGGAGAGGGTTGCCACGCTGGCTGTAATGTCTATGCCCATGAAAGGAGGCCTGCAGTCATTGTGCAGAATCCAGGCAGACCCTAGAAACTCACAGTTCTAGACAACAGAGATGACCAAACCTGCAGTGTCAGGGCAGAGGGGTTGGGGAGGGGCTTCCTTTGAAGCTAGCTGGTGGAGTCCTGCCAGATTGCACCTCCTTATCCCTCCCAGCTGCCAGTGCGAAGAGCTGCCAGCCTGCTTCATTCATGTGTGTGTGTATTTTTAGTAGAAACAGGGTTTCACCATGTTGGCCAGGTTGGTCTTGAACTCCTGACCTCGGGAGATCCGCCTACCTTGGCCTCCCAAAGTGCTGGGATTACAGACCAGACATGAGCCACCACGTCGGACCCCCAGTTTATTAAGAAACACTAACAGGCAGCTCTCAGCTACTGGGCATCTCCTGGTCTATGAATTTTAAATCACCACCTTTGTTCCTGCAACAAGAGGGAAATAACCAATACTTTGAGCCAATTTCCTTCTTCTCTACGGAATTATATTTTAGTATAATTTACATCAAATTATACTACCCAGATACGTTTTTCTGAAAAAAAAAAAAAAAAAAAAATTCTGTTTTTTATGATGAATCCAACAATCGAGTGTCAGCTCATAGTCCTTGCAGATTTTCAGTGCCTTCACGGCCTAGGAGGATGTAATCACGTTTTTTTTTTTCTCTTGAAGCATTAAAGGGCATTGCACTTCTTTCCATTGGTCATTTCCTGGCTCCTCCTGGCTTGCCAATTTCACGGTTGCCTCGGCTCAGGGAAGGATGAACTTTGCTTTACTGCAAATGAGGAAGAGGACTGCTTGCAAATTCAGGAACACACTGAGCCTTAGGTTAAGAAAATATTCCACTTATATGGGCCACTTGGCCTCTGTCAGAAATTGGCGGCCAGCCTGGCCGACGTGGTGAAACCCCATCTCTACTAAAAATACAAAAGTAGCCAGGTGTAGTGGCATGCACCTATAGTCCCAGCTACTTGGGAGACTGAGGCAGGAGAATCGAGAATCGCTTGAACCCAAGGGTGGCAGTTGCCGTGAGCCGAGATCTCGCCACTGCATGACAGATCAAGACCCTGTCTCAAAAAAAAAGAAAAGGAAAGAAATTGGCAGGACAAAGAGGAGGTCCAAAAAGAGGGACTTCTTGTCGGCTGATGTCCCTATTAGGTGAGGAGAAATCTTTGCCTTTGCCCTCAGAAAGTTTGCCGAACATCAGCTGACAAAAGGCAGATTCATAGGGGAAAAAGCATACAAATGTATTTGGTCATACTTTTACATGACACAGGAGCCTTCAAAATGAAGACCCAAAGATCGAGGCAAACCGTCCATTATTATGCTTAGGTTCAATGAAGCATGGGCAGCCATGCAGATAATTCAACTGGACAAAAGTGTCTGACCTGATGCTAATGGACTGAGTGGGGAGGTCCAGCAAGGCAGATATGTCTAGATTCTTCTTGACCTCTCTGAGCAGTATAGATAGGACAGGACCCTCTTCGGAATGGGGCTCTTATGACCTACAGTCAAACAGGGTAGGTCAGAGAATCCCTTCCCTTCCCTCCCCCCCCCCCCTCCCCTTCCCTTCCCTCCCCCCTTCCCTTCCCTCCCCCCTTCTCTTCCCTCCCCCTCCCCTTCCTTTCCCCTCCCCCTCCCCCTCCCTTCCCCCTTCCCCTCTCCCTTTCCCTTCCCTTTCCTCCCCTCCCCCCTTCCCTTCCCTCCCCTTCCCTTCCCTCCCCCCTCCTCTTCCCTTCACTTCCCTCCCTCCTTCCTTTCCCTTCCCCCTCCCCCTCCTTTCCCCCTTCCCCTCACCCTTTCCCTTCCCTTTCCTCCCCTCCCCCCTCCCCTTTCCTCCCCTCCCCCCTCCCCTTCCCTTCCCTCCCCCCCTCCCCTTCCCTTCCCTCCCCTCTCCCCCTTCCTTCCCCTCCCTTCCCTTCCCTTCCCTGTGATTACAGTGAGCAATCACAGCTCACTGTAGCCTCAACCTCCTGGGCTCAAGTGATTCTCCTACCTCAGCCTCTGTAAGTGTTGGGATTACAGGCATGTACAACCATTCTCAGCTAATTTTTTTTTTTTTTTTTTTTTTTGTAGAGATGGGATCTTCCTGTGTTGCCCAGCATGGACTCAAACTCTTGGGCTCAAGTGATCCTCCTGCCTTGGCCTCCCAAAGTGCTGGGATTACAGGCGTGAGCCACTATGCCCAGCTGAGAATTTCTTTGTGGCTAGTTTTTACATAGAAAGGTGTAAAAGGGGAAATTTAAAGTGATATTTTTAGGCTTTATGGCTGGCTTTGGGAAAAGAGATTCTGGTTCCTAGAAACTGCCCTGGGAAAGACGGATTCTAGTTTGTATGGCTAGGTTTGGGGGAGGATAAGGGGCCAGAGACGGGAGGGCCAGAGATGAGGAAAGGTCAGAGAGAGCTGCTTCTAAGGCCTTCATTTTTGGGTAACATTTTCTGAGCCCCAATACATATAACCTGGCCTAACTTTCTCCTCACCTGCCCACCTACCTGCTTCCACTGGCACGTCACTGGAGCCCCACAGGGAGCTTGACACCTGCCCTAACAGGAAGGACAGAAAATACCTGGCACAGGGAGATGGAGCAGCCTCCAACCTGCTTTGGCCTCCCTTAAGTGAGATGTCCACCATATACCTGTCGGTCTTTTCATATACCTGTCAGCCTCTTTGCTGTCAGCATGCCTAGTTTCTGTCCTCCTGGTCGACCTAAGCTCTGGATTCATTATTAACAGACACTTTGATTGACTGCTTTAAACCCATTGATTCACCTTGACCTATCTTTAAATTCTGGATGATTCCGGTTGCCTGTGTGACTGTGCTGACTTCCACAACTTCCCTGGACCTCCAACCCATGAGAGTTCTTGGTTTTCCAAGCTCCATTACCAAATCATAACCCATATCTACCATCCTCAGTCAAACACAGACCAAGAACACGCCACATCGCCTGCAGGTAGGCTCATTTAAATGGTTCCAAGAAGCAGAGCTCAAAATGCATATTTTATCCTTAAGAGATCTTCATGAGAAAGGACAGCCTAAATTCGTCAGCAGTAGTCTAGGCAACTCACTAAATTAACAAGATTATCCTGAAACAGGCCTGATTTTGCATATATCAAAGGATTCGTTTCTTTCTTTCTTTGAGTTTGAATACAAGTCTGATTCATTGACTAGTCCAATCTCCATTGACCAACTCAAGACAGATCAATCACGGCAGCTTTCTGTTTTATTTGTGTTGGATTTTTCTATTATTGTTGGTTTAGGTGTGATTTCATGAGAAGATTTTTGTTAAAATATTAGTTTTTTTAATTTAATTTTTAAATTTTTGATTAGATTTTATTTGATTTGATTTTTAGAGACAGGGTCTCTCTCTGTTGCCCAGACTGGAGTGCAGTGGTGCAGTCATAGCTCACTGTAGCCTCCAACTCCAGGGTCGAGCAATGGTCTCGCCTCAGCTTCCCAAGTAGCTGGGACTTAGGCCCCCAGGTGATTTTTTTTTATTATTTTTGTGGAGATGAGGGTCTTTCTATGTTACCCAGGCTGGTCTCGAACTCCTGGCCTCAAGTGATCTTTCTGCCTCAGCCTCCCAGAGCATTGGGATTACAGGCATAAACTGCTGTACCCAGCCTATATTTTTAATTTTAATGAATCATTTATAGGGTGATCAAGATTTCTCTAGGAAATATAGAAAATGTGATGGACTAGAATAAATAGTTTTTTGGGGTTTTTTGTTTTTTGTTTACCAATCATGTTGGAATTCGGAGTGCTTGTTGGAGTCCCAGTCTCTGGACTCAGTGACACTGTGGGACTGAGCCCTGGGGAGAGACAGTGCTGTGGTCAGCAGAGAGCCTCCCAGCTGGGCTCCTCAAATGGCCAGATATCTTTTACACCTCTGCTTTCTTTTTCCCCTGGAGAAAAGCATTCTAAGAAAGCAAGAGAAAAATGCAGTCTAGAAAATGGCTTCCAAACGTCGTTGCTTACCAAAATTGCATCCGCTCTACAGCAGGGACGAACTTTGACCCCACTTACATTAGTGCGGCCTCTCCATTTCCATTTATCAGGTCCCCAGTATTGTCTATGCCGTGGTGAGTGTGGTTTTCATTTCCGAGTAAGAAAGGGGATGGGGTGCTCATAGGCCCGCCCTTGAGAAGTCAACATGAGAAGAATGATACCTGTTAGAGAGTTTCAGCTGCACCAGGGTGGATTTCACGTAGGCAAGGCCCCCTAATATTTCTAAGCCACAGCCTGTGCTTTCCCAGAACATAGGCAGTTTCATTCATTCAGTACTCATTACATCCCTATTACACTCAAGACACTAGAGATTTTTTAAAAAGGAAGACTGCTAATTTAGAAAGATGAGTTTTAGAGAGAAAAGAGACTTTATGAGAAGTGAGTAGTGCATTGAAAACTGAAAACCCTTCTAATCGCTATTATAAACAACAGAATACCCCCGAATCAAGAGTTCAAAGAAATTTAAGTTATAGGTTAAAACAAAGTGTTCTTAGGTCTATTTGCCTCTTAAAAATTCTACTCAACCTCCTTTATATGTGAAAGAGACATTGACGTTCTCCTCACTAAGCAATCCTCCAACCTCTTCCCAGCTTCTAGACGCACATTTTTTAACCTCTTCTCAATTCCTCTTTGGAAAGGGAGTGTTAATCATCTCCCAAAGAACTCTCCTATGAGCATTCACTTGGCTTAATCTTCCTCTGAGTGAAGGAAGTGACTCTAGGGCCACCTCCCATTCTCAAGCTTGAGACCCCTTCTCAAGCAAGCAGATCCCCTTTTGTTATGAACAGGACCTCTGCTTTACAACTTCACTCCCAGCAGGCCCCAGACCATTGCTCTTTTGAGTGTGTGTAACCCCTAAACAAAACAAAGTATGTATTTTTCACATAAGGCTTTGATTACACACACACATGCTTGCGAAGTATGCACTCAAAAAATCATCCTTGGGAAAGGATGAATTTCATGGAAACCAAATAACCAGAGATTAAGAAAAGAGGGTCTGAGGACATTTAATTTCCGATTCCTGGCCTGAACTGATTTAATTCAGGCGGCTCTGATTTTATTTCTACTGGGGCCTGGTATACATATGGGAGCTTACTTTCCTAATGGGTAATTGATAGATGATATCACTTTTATGGCCATAGGATCTCTTGTATAATCATGTGTGGAGCTTGAGGGGGATATTTCTAAACATAGCTCTTGGCTTGCTGCTCGGGAGTGCTTAAGCCAGAGGGCAGCTCCTGCCTCTCCTGTACTTTCCCAGGGACCCAAAATATTTTTATATACACAGCAAAGCATTTTTTAAAGATTATTCTCCAGTCCCCAAAATGAACCTAGTGAGTGTCCTTGTCCTAGCATTTATATAAATGGGTTTTTTTGGGTTCTCAGGTTGAGAAATGATGATGCCATGATGGCTCTTGGTTGGAGCTGGGACATTTTCCAGACCCAAATATGGGATTAAATGTGTTAGTGAGCAGTCCTGAAGCGCCTTGGGATTTCAAGACTGTTTGGGTTTGGGTTTTGCATATCACCCACTCACTTAACCATACCAGTGCTATTTCTAAATATCCTTTTTTTCCAACGAACTGCAACCCGGATTAGAAAATGACAAATGGTAACTTCCAAAAATATTTGGACTTTTGCCTCCATGGTGGATGTGAGAGAGTCAGGAGCAGAAGAAGGTGGTATGGAAGGGCTGTTGAGAGAGGAAGAGAACATTCCAGGCTCTTCAGTACCCCAGCCTCTTTCCCCCAGATTCCATCTGCAGCAGCCCGCTGGGGCCTAAAGCAAGGGGGACAGCAGTCCAGGACCCTAGAAACAGCCCTTTCTGTTTCTGCCTCCACCCTATCCTACCCAAAGGCCACGTCATGGGATCCAGCTAGAAAACCAAGAATGCTAGAAAACCAAAAACCGCTTCACACTCACTAGGATGGCTGTAATCAGAAACAAGATTGGCAAGGAGGTATAGAAACTGGAACCTTCACACACTGCTAGTGGAAATGTAAAATGGTACAGCTGCTTTGGAAAACTGTCTGACAGCTCCTCAAATGGTTCAACATAGAGTGACCATCTAACCCAGCAATTCCACTCCCAGGTATATGCCCAAGAGACACGAAAAACTACGCCTTGCAAAAATGCTTACACAGGTGTGTATAGCAGCATCATTCATAATAGCCGGAGAGTGGGCACAACCCAAATGTCCATCAACTGATGCATAGATAAACAAAATATGATCTATCCACATAATCAAATATTATTCAGCAAAGAAAATAATGTACTGGCACATGCTACAAATGGATGAATCTAAAAACATTATGCTGAGTGAAAGAAGTCAGCCACAAAGACCCCATTAATATAAAACGTCCAAAATAGGCAAATCTATGGAGACAGAAAGGAGATAAAAGGCTGCCAGTAGCTAGGGGGAGTGAGGAGAGATGGGGAATGACAATCACAGCTAATGAGTGTGGGGTTTTCTTTTGGGGGGATGAAAACGTTCTCAGATTGTGGCAGTGGTTGTACAATCCTCTCATGAAACTAAGAAACCACTGAATTGTACATTTTAAACGGCTGAAGTGTATGGTGTATCAGTTATATCTCAAGGTATTTTGACGTTTTTAAGGGCACTGATGCGTAATGATGTTGATCAAATGTCTAACCTGAAATGAGCTTGTAGACAATGTTAACACTGAATTAAAAAGAAAGAAAGAGCGCTGACAGAGTGATGGGCCACGTTCATTTAAAGAACAAAGCTTCCAACATAACCCCCGCCCAGCATTTTGATTACACGTAGAGATTGCTTTGTGACATTCAGTGGAATGAGAGAAAGAAATGTGCAGCAAATTTCAACCTCAGTTTGAGTCCTGTGTTGGAAGGCAGGAAAGGAATGTGGAATTAAAACGCAGATTAGTAGTTAAGACCTGGAAAAGTCCTTACGTGACACAGAAGTAGAGGATGCCTGCTCACTGCACACAAAGCACAAAAGAAACCTGCTTTCTATAAAACTAGAAAATACAGCTGATGGGCATTTTTGAGTGCATCTCTGCCTTTCCCTCTCACTCTTGTGGATTTATTTATTTTCCTTTCACCTTCTCAGCCTGACTTTGGAATAAATCGCCTATTGATCATCTTTTCTTCTTCCAAAAGAACAGATCTGGCTTACGCTAAGGCCATAATTCCTTGAAGTTTCTTGATATTGTGCCTCATATGTACTGGGCTTTGCTAGTGGAGAAATTGTCCTTTACCTTCGGATCAGATCAGTAAAAGATAACAAAATGCATCCAAGAGAACCTTTTTTAAAATGCTACTTGTACTAGTAGCTGACTTTAACCTGAGATAGGAGTTCTTCAACCAATCTTATGGCTGACATTTTATAAATAAATAACCCCTGAATGATTAAGATGGGTTACATGAGATTGCACTTCTGAACACATTTCTTTAGCTGCTATAAATATACTTCTCCATGTGTGTGCTGTTTTCTGCCTATTTATGTATTTGCAAATTTCTTTCATAATTGCACTACACATTACTTACAACGTGGTTTCTCCAATTCCTTTTCAAGGCAGTAATTATGTCGTAAGACATCCCCAGAGCCAGGCGAAGGCATTTGTTGCTTTTAAAAAAAAATTCCTCTGTCTTTACAAAAGCAGCGAATGAGGGTCTGGGAACAGGGATGGAAAACACAGAAACGCAGAGATAGGGAAGACGATTAAACAGTGGGACGGAGGTGGGAGCTGGGGGACAAGGGGCTGGGTGTCAGTGCCTGGCGGTCAGCTCTGCCATGCAAAGTCCCAGCTCCTCTTCTGCTTAGGGAACTCCCAGCACCAGCAACGCCTGCCTCTGTCCCAGGTCAGCCGCTGAGTTAGAGCTCCCAGCCTTAGTTCCCTTCCCCAATGTGCAATCTCAGGACCAAGACCTCAGCTTCTACTTGCGATGTTTCCCCAGGGCTTATAATAGGCACTCAGTGACTCAGCCTATCTGGCCAGCCAACTCGGTACTTGACTCTTTTCACCCCAAATAGTAGCTAAAATCTCATGGAAGGAGGGGTGAGCCAGTGACTGTTTCTCATTCTGTCTTCCTGGTGTCAAGCATGGTGTTCCCACCCTTTAGACGCCAAGAGGTCACTCTGTCCTCATCCATTACTTTTTAAGTTTTGTGATCAACTAAGTGGTAAATTCCTGAAGATGCTTATTTTCTATAATTCTCGAGAAAAAAATAAGGAAAGTGATGAAGAGGAGTGGGAGTTAGCCCAGTCCAGGTCACGTGTTCGCCTGGTGAGCCCTGGTGTCTCCAGCTTTGTCACAGTGTTCAGGTAGCCTGGCAGGCTGCTTGCACCCTCTATGCTGCGACTTCCCTCTCCATAAGAAGAAGGTGTGTACACACACATAGAAACACAAGAGACAGACACATACATAGAGATTCACAGAGACAGACACATAGATACAGTGACCCACACAAACACAGAGACACACAGATATATAGACACAAGACATACAATGACACATGCAGACATATAACAGACCCACAGACACACACATAGACACAAGAGACACACATGCACAGATACACACATAGAGACAAAGATACAGTAGACACACACACATACACACAGACACAGATACATACATAGAGACTCAGAGATAGGCACATGCATATGTACACACACACATGAACATATCATAGACATACACACACAGAGACTCACCACGACAGACACATAGACACACAGTAGACACACACACAGGCACATACATAGAGACTCTCAGAGCCAGGCACACACACACAGGCACACATGAGCACACATAGATACACACACAGAGAGACTCAGAGACATGCACATGCATACTCAGACACACACAGACACAGTCACACACTCACACGGACACACACACATGTATAGTGAATTGCTCTGAGGTGTCTACATCCCTTTGAAAAGCAAGGACATTGTGGTCAATGGCAGCCATGCCACTTGCATGCATAGCCTCTCAGAGGCCATCTGGGGAACTGCCCTGTGACACTCTGAATTAGTGATTTAAAGGCTGGGGCAGTGCCAGCTACAGTGACTCACACCTATAATCCCAGCACTTAGGGAGAGCAAGGTAGGTGAATCACCTGAGGTCAGGAGTTTGAGACCAGCCTGGCCAACAGGTGAAACCCCATCTCTACTAAAAATACAAAAATTAGCTGGGCATGGTGGTGGGTGCCTGTAATCCCAGCTACTTGGGAGACTGAGGCTGGAGAATCACTTGAACCTGGGAGGCAGAGGTTGCAATGAGCCGAGATCGCACCACTGCACTCCAGCCTGGGTGACAGAGCGAGAATCTGCCTCAATCAATCAGTAAAGGCTGGAGCAGAATCATGTAGGTGATTGGAGATACAGGGCCAGCAAAACCCGGCAGCATCCTTCAACAGCACTGTCACCCCGAGTTTCTATGGGCACAAAGACTGCTGATGTCACCGGGCTCCAATTCCAGAGCCCGAGCTCCAGAGCAAGACCACCTAAAGAACGCCACCCATCCCCACAAATGGTAAAGATTTCCGGGAAGCTTGAGTAGGTCTTGCTGTTCTCGGGAATTCTTGTTTTTCTTCAGTCATTTTTAAAAAGGGGATTATTATGGCACCTTTACACTTAAAGATTCCCAGACCATAAAGTAAATATATATTTAATGTTTTTAATTTTTAAAGTCACATTATTTAATCATAGGATAAAACAATGCCTTTAAAACTGTCCCTATCTTCTCCATAATTATATACTTCGGATAAGAGTCTGGTTTACAGCCAAAATCCCCAGAGGATGGAGAGCATGAGTTCAGGGCACACACGCTGAAGCTAACTGTGATATATCTTGCATTTGTTTTTTCATGAAAATACCGACGCAGTTAGCTAATGTTAATGGAAGCATCATTTTCTGCATACTGTTGGCTTTTTAATTTAATTTATTTTTCTCTCTCCCTCCCTTTCACTCTCCCTCCCTGCCTTCCTTCTGCTCCCTCCCTTCCTTTCTTTCTTCTTTTCCTATGGTCCTACTTCCTCCCCTCCCCTCCCCTCCCCTCCCTTCCCTTCCCTCTTAGATAAAACTTTCTGGTGATGGGATGTTTGTAGAAAGGCAAGATTCCGTAGTACCCGTTTGCTTTTCATTACCGGGGTATAAAAATAAAGGAGTGGTACACAGGAATAAAATACGCATTGTGTTTTGCCCTAGAGCCGTTATTCATGGAAAAATGATAAAACTATCCAAAAAAGGGTTTAAATTAAAATGGGCCAGGTGAGGTAGCTCATGCCTGTAATCCCAGCACTTTGGGAGGCTGAGGCAGGAGGATCACAGGAGGCCAGGAGCTTGAGATCAGTCTGGGCAACATAGAGAGGCTCCTCCAAAAATAAACAAATAGAGGCTATCCTATATTAATTAAACAAATCAATGCATAAATCCATAGCAAAAGGAGAAAAGGTAATAAAAGAACATAATTTAGAGAAACACAAATTTTTATGCTAAGCGTTTCATATTAGCACTGGTGGATAGTGTCTTTGAATTACCAGATCATGATAAGGTGGCGGGGGGAATAACAGCCACATGCCATGCTCTTCATTATCCACTTTCAGTATGTCACCTCATGTAATCGTCACAACCACCTAGCGAGGTAGGCATTATTTCCATCCGACAGATCAAGAAATAAGTCAGAGGAGTTAATTAATTTGTCCAAAGCCACACAGGAAATGACAGAGCCAAATGCAAACTGTGGTTACAAAGGACTCCATGACACTCCAGTAGATTAGTAGATTTACGTTTCTATTTTCTGTTAGCTTTAAAGGTTAGGGTCGAAGAGACAGATAATAAATAAGCAAATGTGGAGAAGGCAAACATGCGTCGTAACTTACCATGATATTTCAGGACTAGGCAATCAAAATGACGTTAAAAATTAAATGTGCTCTTTCTCTTAATTGTACATCTAGGTTGTGGCTGCGTTCTCCCCTCCCCCTTCTTCCCCTTGGAGCTATGGAATGTCACCCTTTGGTATATAATTTATTGAATTAGGATGCAGATGCCCTTCTAAAGTAATCAACAATCAAAACAATGTATGAAATTCCAATAGTTATAACTCATTTAATTGACCAACCTTCCTTGGGTTAAGCTCTACCTGTAGCTTACCCAACGTGTAATAAAACAGCAAGGCCATTTATAGGAAGTAACCCATCATGGGGAGGAAAACAGGATAGTTGACTTTACCTCCTTTTCTCTGCTTTCCTCCAAATCTTGGATGTTGATATGAAATTCATCAGATAAGTATTCTTTACAGCCATTTCAATCCCAGCCTAAACTTGGGAGGCTTCCAAAGAAAATGCCTGGGTTTTTACAAATTGCCCACGGAAATAGCGATTTCTGCAGTGCTGCTACAGACTGGGACTTTTTGCTTGGCTATGTGGAAACTCGTGGGTTCTCTAAGTCGTAAAGAGTTAAGAGCATAGATGGAATGTCTGGGGAATGTTGGCAGGGAAGGCTGCAGCTCTCTGCCTTTAGCTTTCTCACCCTGGAGGGGATCCCGGCACTCGGTGGTGCTTCTGGGTCTCAGGTCTTCCCTAAGTTCTGTTTGATCTGCTGAAAAGCCAGCCTCAGTCTACTGAGAAACAGGGATGTGCCGTTATCCAAGCGCTGAAGTTTATTTTTACCTTGTCCCTGGTGAGTCCCCAGAGACAGGGAGAAAACATTTTAGGAGGGAGTTAGGAGCCTTTTGCTTATCCTTGAAGGAAAGCATTCTCTGAGGATTAGTGAGGGTGGTGAGGGTAGGTAGGGGGAGGAGAGCCAGAGGAATCAGAGTTATTTGGACAGCATTTTTTCCTTGCCTGATTAAATCTCACTGACATTGGCACTTTGTGTCACTAAAAGAACACAGCTCTGGATGTGGGGCCAGGGACCAGAGGGGTGGCAGCAGATTCTGGGGCTGGCATGGCCGCTGGGCTGCTTAGCTCTGAGGACCTGCCGTGGAACTGGAACCTGACTTGCCGAGCGCTGAGGACCTGCCAAGCGGGGAACCTTCGAGTTCTGCAGCTGATGCTAAAACCATGGTGCATCTCCAGGGCCGTCTATCAGGTGGGACCAGAAGCTCCTGGTACATTTCTTTGCAGAGTGGGAAAGTGGTGGTGAATGGTAGGGAATGGGGCTTGAGCTTTTGTCACATGTGTTCGGGACTCTGAGGCATGTTACATGCGGCAGTTCACATGAGCAGAGCCTCCTCTTCCAAGTGCCATGCGTGCCATACGGTGCAACGCATACAGAGCACTGGAAACATGATATAATTCGGCTTTCAAAGCCACCAGATCGAGGAAGTGCCTATGTTACCATCTTGATTATTATTGTCATCATTTTGAGATGAGGTTATTGAAACTCAGAGAGGAATGTAAGTTGCTCAAAGTCACTCAGGCAGAGCCTGATGATTTCAACCAAAGTTTTCCTGGCCGCAAAGGCAGAGAATGTTTTTTCCATGAGTCTATGCTCTTCTCACAATGGATGATTTATCAAGCTCTGCAAACATGTAGTGTGTGCATGTGTGCGTGCATGTGCATGCATGTATGTGCATGGGAGTATGTATGTGTGTGTGTGTGCATGCGAGTATGTATGTGTGCATGTGTGTGCGGGTATTATGTATGCGTGTGTGTGCATGTGTGCATGCATGTGTATGTGAGTGTGCCCATGTGTGTGCACCTGTGTGTTGGGGTGGTGACAAGCTGGTAAGGGGAGTGTGGCGTGTGGGACAGGAGGCAAAGCGGGAAGACCCCCAGGCACCAGTACTGAACCTCCTTTCCTTTCCATAGTGGCCTCTGGATTCAGACACACCCCCCTTAACCCAAATATGAGAAACAGAGAGAAACGTTCCTGCAGGAGAGTGGCACTTCTGAGTTAGTTAACTGGGGGTGCGAAGCACTTCAAAAAGGGCAGACAAGTATGTCTGCCTTGTCCAGTTTGGTGGCATTAAGCCACATCCCTGCTGGCCATGGAGACTTCAGTCCTGACATCCCCAGCCCTGCCTGAGAGGATCCAGATTGTGGGAGGAGTGGGGGCTGCAGGCAGCATGGCAAGTGAAAGAACGTCCCTTGGCCGCGCTCTTGAGGGGGGTGTCGCTTGTTTTTCCTCCTCTTTTACAGGTGTTTGTAACCCAGTTTATTTCATTAAGCCGACTTCAGTGGTTTGGCCCTCTCTCTGTGAGCTAGCTCATGACAATACTTGGAACCCAGCATGCACAGCTGGCCTTTGTATATTTAGGTGTAATTTGGTGGCCTATAATCCCTTAATAAAATGCACTGGCTAGACAACTAGGGACCGTGTAGCCACCCATCCCCCCCACTCCACCCCTCCTCCTGGAATGTCTGGACTTTCAGGGAAGAGAGTCTCCTTGGAAGATGTCCCTAAGTGTTTCCCGTTGATTTCACAGAAGGGCACAGCCCCCCAGGACCCTTCCTCCTGCTTCTTCACCTGGCCCTGGGCAGGCAGGGGGAAGACCCTTTACACGGCTTCTGAAGACTTTTCTAGAATTCTTGTGCTTGAAGGGCACGTATCTAAAAGCTTTACTCTAAACAGCAAGTGTGTCTGTGACAGATCATATATAAGAAAGTTTCAGAGAAATCCTTCCAAATTTGACAAGCATCCGAAAAATTTACATAAGATTTCCCATGACAAGTTGTGAATCTGAAAGACTCCTGGGGAAAAAAAAAAAATCCCCAGCTGGGAGATTCAAGCAGTAATATGGCTGGTTTGTCCACTTGAAGCTTTTCTGAAACCCGTGATTTACAGTCAAAAGTCCCTGAGCTGGGTATTTGGGGGTAATTACTTAGTCATGACGATTCTGTCTTTCCAGTGATTGCAAATGAGTTTTGAAGCCCTGGTTCCTGGCCTCTACCTCTCACTTTCTTTTTACCTCCTTTCTTTTTGGGGAGCAGGGGGTGGAACAGGGTCTTGCTCTGTCACCCAGGCTGGAGTGCAGTGCTGCAGTCATGACTCATTCCAGCCTCAACCTCCCTGGGCTCAGGTGATCCTCCCACCTCAGCCTCCCAAGTAGCTAGAACCTCGCCACTATGCCCAGCTAATTAAATTTTTTTTGTAGAGACAGGGGTCTCATTATCTTGACCGGGCTGGTTTTGAACTCCTGTCCTCCAGCGATCCTCCTGCCTTGGCCTCCCAAAACGCCAGGATTACAGGTGCCGGTCACCACACCTGGCACTCTTTGTCTTTTAAATCAACTAAGCAGGGTGGGCTGGCCCTGCTCAGGGGCCTTTTTCAGGATTTCCATTAACACTGTAAGTATACTGAAGAGAGTGCTGAATGATGGGCCACCAGGCCTGGAAAAAGAATACATTCCTGCTCCAGCATGACTCCGTTCAAGCCCGCAGACAGGTCCTGAGCAGTAGTTATGTGCCTGGCCCTGTCGCGGGCAGCTGGGACTCAAAGGCTAACCACATCTCATGCTTGTCTGTGGTCTCTGGCCAAGCCAGGCCCATGGGGGCAGATATGTCCAACCCAAGCAGCTGGGAGGTAATCCCCACAGGTGGGTCTGGAAGGCAGTCGGGATGGCAAGTTTAAACCAATTCACCAACCTGGGAAGCTCGGTGAACAAGAACGGGTTAGCAGCCTACAGAGCCAGGCCGAGGGGGCTGGGAAAAGAAGAGGCAGCCCAGGGCAAGGCAGCTGGGCTGGGCCAGGCCAGGGTGGTCTGCAGGAGTTCCAAGATTTCCAGCCCATGGTCAGCGTTTATCTGCTCCAGTGCTTCTTCCTACTGCCGGGCAGGACTGTTTTAAAGGCACATCTGCAGTAATACACGGGCCGTCTCCCACTCTTCATAGCCTCACAGGAAAGAGCCAAAAACAAAGGCTATTCCCTTTGCTCTCTCCATTACAGAACGGGGCTAACAGCTTCATAGCGTTGTAGGGATTAAGTAAACAGTGGATGTGAAAGTGTATGTGTCACAAAGACTAAAAAAGATACATGTGTGAAATGTTTTTGTTGAAATGTTGTATTTTTGCTTTTTTTAATAGCTCATAAAAGACTCATTGAGAGTATATTTATTTATTAGTTATATGGTGATTAACGGCCATTTTCATGTATTTTGTTTAAGCTGTATTTTTTGTATACCTGGGGAACTTTTTTTTTTTGAGACGGAGTCGCTCAGTCACCCCGTCTGGAGTGCAGTGGCGCAATCTTGGCTCACCGTAACCTCTGCCCCCAGGTTCCAGTGATTCTCCTGCCTCAGCCTCCTGAGTAGCTGGGATTACAGTCGGGCACCACCACGCCCAGCTAATTTTTGTATTTTTAGTAGAGACCGGGTTTCACCATGTTGGTCAAGCTGATCTTGAACTCTTGACCTCGTGATCAGCCACCTAGGCCTCCCAGTGTGCTGGGATTACAAGCGTGAGCCACTGCACCTGGCTGGAACTTTTAAAAACACCCACACTCAGTCCTGACTCCCAGTGGTGGTGACTTAGTTGTACCGAGGCTTAGGTGTTGTAATGGTCCAAAGGTTTTTGATTCTAACGTGCAGTCCAGCTGGAGCCACTGAGCTGAAGGGGCCCCATTCTGCGCATAGTAAAAGACAGCATCAGGATCGCTGAGAGGGGTGGGGGGCGGTGCTCTAAATATGTATAAAATGTCATAACCCTCCCCTTAAACTTAATAAGATCATTTGAGGGTAGGGCCTGGTGATCCGTAATCTTTCCGGAAATCTACGTCTTAGACAAACGATCTGTATTCTTTTTGTTTTTTGTTTTTGAGACAGAGTCTCGCTCTGTCACCCAGGCTGAAGTGCAGTAGTGCAGTCATGGCTCACTGCAGCCTCGACCTCCCAGGCGCTAGGGATCTTCCACCTCAGCCTCCCAAGTAGTTGGGACCAGGAATGCACCACCATGCCCAGCTAATTTTTGTATTTTTTGTAGAGTTGGGTTTTTGCCATGTTGTCCAAACTGGCCTCAAACTCCTGAGCTCAAGCCATCCGCCTGCCACATCATCCCAAAGTGCCGGGATTACAGCTGTGAGCCACAGCGCTCGGCCTACACAGTCTGTATCCTTGACACGTGATTCCTGATATTAGCAGGAACCAATAACAGAGGACAAAAGTAGTACGTGGTACCTCACAAACGAGGTTGTGGCACCTCACAAATGAGGTCGTGGCAATGATTTGTCGAGATGACCCTGAGGATTGACTCAGCTCATTCAAGTTAAGCCCATGGCTTGGCACATGTGAGGCAACCAATCCAGGTTAGCTGGGTGGTTTTTTTTTCCCTTATTTCCATAGGTTATTAGGGAACAGGTGGTGTTTGGTTACATAAGTTCTTTAGCGGTGAGCTGTGATTTTGGTGCACCCATCACCTGAGCAGTATACACTGCACCCAATGTGTAGTCTTTTATCCTTTACCCACTTCCCACCCTTTCCTCGAGTCCCCAAAGTCCATTGTATCATTCTTATACTTTTGCATCCTCATAGCTTAGCTCCCACTTATAAGTGAGAACATGCAATGTTTGGTTTTCCATTCCCAAGTTACTTCGCTTAGAATATTAAGTCTCCAACCTCATTCAGGTGGCTGTGAATGCCATTCATTCATTCCTTTTTATGGCTAAGCAATATTCCATCGTATGTCCATACCATGGTTTCTTTATCCACTCATTGATTGATGGGCATTTGGGTTGATTCCACATTTTTGCAATTGCAAATTGTGCTGCTATAAACATGCATGTGCAAGTATTTTTTTTTTTTTTGTATAATGACTTCTGCTTTTTTTGTTTTATTTTGTTTTGAGACAGAGTCTCACTCTCTTACCAGGCTGGAGTTCAGTGGCTCGATCTCGGCTCACTGCAACCTCTGCCTCCTGGGTTCACGCAACTCTCCTGCCTCAGCCTCCCCGGTAGCTGGGACTACAGGTGTGCCCACCACGTCCAGCTAAAAATGTTTGTATTTTTAGTAGAGATGGGGTTTCACCATGTTGGCCAGGGTGGTCTTGATCTCTTGACCTCACGATCCACCCCCCTCAGCCTCCCAAAGTGCTGGGATGACAAGTGTGAGCCACCACGCCCAGCTCTGTTTTTATTATCTCAAGAAAGAATGTGATCACTGCAGGTCATACTCAGAAGCAGGGAGCGGGTCTGAGGTGCTACTCAGCACAGCAATGCCCTTCGCTCAGCTGCACTCAGCCCAACCCTGGAGGGAGACTTCCCTGATGTCCAGATTTCCACCTCACTCCCAGCACCATGGCTGTAGGTGAATGGCAGCTCCCTGTACCTCCCCAGTCTCTTCTCAGCTGGGACTTTTGGATGACTTCTTTATCAGGTTACCCTCCCAAACCAGGGTTAATGGTAGAGCCTGCAGCTTCTATTAGGTTAGTGCAAAAGTAATTGTGGTTTTTGCCATTACTTTTAATTGCAGCAACAACCACAATTACTTTTGCACCAACTTAATATAATTGGGGGTGGGGGAGACTTAAAAGGAAAAATCATTAAAAATTATACCAACTTACACTTTGGGAAGCCTAGATGGGCAGATCACCTGAGGTCAGGAGTTCAAGACCAGCCTGGCCAACATAGTGAAACCCTGTCTCTACTAAAAATACCAAAAAAGTAGCCACCGTGGTAGTGGGCAACTGTAATTCCAGCTACCGGGGAGGCTGAGGCAGGAGAATCGCTTGAATCCGGGAGGTGGAGGTCGCAGTGAGCCGAGATTGCACCACTGCACTCCAGTCTGGGCAACAGGAGCAAAACTCCGCCTAAAAAAAAAAAAAATTATACAAACTTAGATGTGAAAGGAAAATCACAAGTTACAAATGTAAGAAAGCTGACAACTGTCAGAAGCACCACAAAATTCAGGAAAGGGATGTGCGTTTATTAACTAACCAACCAACCTCCCTATTATCCTATTCTTCCTACCTATTTTGGTTGCCTACTCTTTGATCTCCTCTTTGCGAGATAATGACTTTGCAACATTTGTTACAAAGGGAGAAGAGAAAGTTAAGTCCTTCTTTCCCTTGGCATGGCTAATCAAAATTTGTCCTTTCATTGCGGAAAGAGAGAAAGGGTTCTTTCCGATTCATAACTTGTCATTGGAAATATTATGCAGATTTTTAGAATTATTGCAGAATTTGGGAAGACTTCTTGCAGGTTTCTTTTTTATATGATCTATTGCAGAACATCCTGTTGAGATTACAGGTATGTGCCCTCTACACACAAAGATTCCAGGAAAATCCAATTATATTCTAGTTTCCTCAATAAAGAAAACATTATATGGTGCTTTTGTAATTGTGTATACCATATATTAAATTTACTCCTGATAGTGGGAACACTTCCAGTTGTGACCAGGAGGTATGAGAATGGAACTCTCTACTTATCATCCTGTCAGTCTGATGATTGGAAGATTCCTCCACAGACAGGTTTCTTTGAATTTTAAACTTTCTCTTTTGCTAGCCGCATACCTTCCCAGCCTGGTGCCATAAGACACAGCCACATCTTGATAAGATCTCTAGTTCTTCATGTACAAGGTGGGGGAGTCAGCACTTAGGGGTGAGGATTCTTGCTAGAAGCCATTTCTACGCTGGTGCAGCTCGCAGTAACTTGGCAAGTCTGTGGACCTCAAATATATCCCTGTCTCCCAAATTGAATGTATCATGACTGTTCTTCCCCTTAGCTGAATTGAAAAAAAAAAAAAAAGCCCAGTGGTCATTCCAATGTTACCTGAGGAAAAGGGGAAATTTAACAGAGGGGAAATCAACATAGAAAGAGGCATTAGTCACAGGCGAGGTGACTCACGCCTGTAATCCCAGCACTCTGGGAGGCTGAGGCAGACAGATCACAATGTCAAGAGATTGAGATCATTCTAGCCAACATGGTGAAACCCCATCTCTAATAAAAACAAAAAAATTAGCTGGGCATGGTGGCATGCACCTGTAGTCCCAGCAACTCAGGAGGCTGAGAGGGGGAGAATCGCTTGAACACAGGAGGCAGAGGTTGCAATGAGCCAAGATCGCGCCACTGCACTCCAGCCTGGTGACAGAGTGAGACTCCATCTCAAAAAAAAAAAAAAAAAACATAGAAAAGAAAAGAAAGAGGCATTAGTCATAACTGATGACAATTAAAATATCTCACTTTTACAATGAATATATTAACATCTTGCTAGGAACCATCCAGAGACTTGGAAGAGATCCCATGAAATGAGGAACCCTGAAGTTTAAGTTTCGTTAGTTTCACGACAAATCGACCTCTGTCTTCCCTGTTGCCTCCCACCCACCGCCATCCCACCTCCAGCTCCACACCGCTCCTGGCTATGCAGTAAAACTATAAGAAAAACAAATGAAATAAGACCAACAGTCTGAATTATTGGCTTACCATAAATTGCTTCTGGCCCCAAAGATGTAAAACACACATGTATGGCATATGTAAACCCATTTTACATCTTTCTTTTTAAGTTGAATGTCATTCGTTTATTAGCAGGGAGGCGGGTGTATTTGGTTCTTTTCGGTGTTTTTTTTTTTTTGGTCTATTTGTAGAAACTGCATCCTTCATCAGAGTTGTGGACTTTGTTTCTGTTTATTTTCTAATACCTGTTGACAATGCACCAACAAGACAACATGTCTGGTCTTTTCCTCTCCCTGATTCTGGGACAGCTGCGTTGAAAGTCACAGGCACATCCCACCTTCCTTCAAGCATGAATGCCTTTGACTGTTACATGGTTTTAAGATTATCTGTGGTTCACTCATCACTGCTGCTTCTAGAAAGGAAATATGGACCAGTGGCTAGAGTGACCATCCAAGTGTTAGGAATTTGGGGAGAGTCCTTCTCCTAATGTGCATGGCAGCTCTAACCTAACGCTCTAACACTGGCTGTCTGGAGACCACAGAGCCAGACCTACAATGACCTATAGGTACTGAATTTCCCACACACTCTGTAAGAAAAACAAGTGAGCTAATATATGACATCACCTACCAACCTGGAATAGGGTTTGTAATGACGTAGAACATTTTGTGTGTGTTCTTCTTTGTAGAAAATATGCTTCTGAAACTGAGAATTTCTATAATAATTATTTTGAAAATGCATCTCTATCAACTGTACACATGATTAGTTTGAGTGACATCAATGATCCATTCTCCTCATGAAGAACCATTCCTCTAAAATAAGATTGGGTTTTCAATGATTCGTTTTTATCTTCACAAATTACTCATACAACCAATCTGGGACTGATGGATTCTGCCATGACCCAACCAAACGTTCCCACATGTGGAAAGTTGGGCTTTGATTCTCAATTTGCTATTTTTGCTGTTTCCCTTTCATCATTTCGTTACGGCGATGTATGTTGTAAAGAGTGACACACTCAGTATTATTTAGTGCCAACATATGGTGTGGGCTCGTCCTTTGCACTGATGATCTACAACATGTGTGGTTACAGGAAAAAAAAAAAAGAGGCTTGCACCAAGGAAGAACAATTAGCAAATTTATTAAATTTTGTTGTCAAGTCTGCACATTTGTTTGTTTTAGTTTTTTCTGGCATTCATTAAGGCCACTGGTGCCTGTCAATAAAGGAAGATGTGTTTGCATTTCTCCGGTATGCTTCAATTTCACTCACCCTGTCTTTTGCAACAGTACTTTCTTAAATTGACACAGAAACATATTTTTGCAATAGGATGGAAAGCAAAACTCTCACTTCTTACATTTTCAAATTGTTCTTCCTTGATGTGGACAGTATTTGCAAACAACATAACAGCTCAATTTTTACTGTGTTCATACAACATTCTTGAATCTGACATGACATAGGGGATATTTTCATTCTCCTTGAAAGCACTCCTCTTTGTTCCAGTGAGTAAATAACACTTTGTTTGGCATTAGCCACCAGTAATTTGAGGTCTGTATCTCCCACCACATGCTAATCTACCACCAAAGCATTGTAGGAATCAACTCAGAAGTTGAGCTTTTGATCAATAGCCAACTACCTTTGAACAGTGAGGGCTTCTAAAGGTCTACTTAGGTGGAGCTCAGGAATAGTAATCCCACTGGAAGGACAACAGGCAGGTTTTTACTTAAACTGTGTTTGTTTTGGAATGTCTTATGGTGGAGCTGATGGAGACAATTAAGAATCTAATTGTTCTGCTATTCCCTTGAAAAGTGCATATTTCATTAAATGGAGAGACTGTTTGCTTACCATTCTCAAAAGGTTATATTTTTCAAAAATGGGTGTCTTTTCAAAATTCCATCCTGTTAAAGACAAGTTTTGACGCTGAAAAAACTATATATATGCATATCTTTTTGAAATGTACAGAGTATATTTTCAAATGCATTTTATTATTTTTGCTTCTCAATACCCCTGGGTGGAAGTACTGTCATCTTCATTTTTATTAATAAGGGTATCATAACAATGCTCGGAGAAGTTAGTGGCTGGTCTCCTCTGAGGAGGAAGCTCAACAGCCACACTGTAAACCTTTGTTCTGAGACAATGATCAGCTACAGAAGAGATGGTTTATTCGGAGTAGTCTCTTTCAACAAAGCCATTTGGAAGATGATGGCTAGTAGCAGCTGCAGAAGCCAACTATCTAAATTCCTCTGCTGCCTCTGCTTCTCCATTAATTAAATGAAGATTCATTCATTCATTCATTCATTCATGTGTTTGTTCATTCATCTAACAAATAATTAATGAACACCTTCTATGTGCCAGACATTGAGCTAAGTGCTGGAGGTAGAATGGTAAACAAAAAAAATACAATTCCATATTCTTATAAAGGTGGAAATCTGACATAGTTTATTCAGCAGCATTAATATAATGATAGACAGATTCAAGTCAAATTAAAATTGGAGGTCAGTGCTTTAAGGACAAGGCACCTGTTAACCTAAGGGGGCCTTGCCTTTTCTGTGATGTTGAGGAGAGCTGCTTGAAGAGGCAGGATTTGGGCAGAGGTCTTAAAGATCAGTAGGAATTAACTAGGCCAAGGTGGAAGGAAGTGGATGGGCAGGAGTGACATTTGGTATCAAACCAAAGTTGCTATGGCAGACAGGAGGACAAGAGCTCTGAACCATCATGTGGCCTTATTTACTAAGCATCATGTGTTTAAAATCATTTACAATGATGTTGCCTATACAGCTTGGCCACTGGCCTCTACTAAGCACTGTCGTACCCACTACTGGCCCTTTTGAAAACCAGCTGGTCTATGTTGGAAGCCTCACCACCCAACCTCAGATGGAAATTTTCTTCATTTTCAAGGGTATGAGCTCATCACCACACCAGATGGGTTTCCAGTGAATGATTATCCTGCAATCTGATTATTTTCATGTCCTTTGTGCTAACTCCCTTTGAAAAGTGGAAACAGGATATGGGTTGTCTTTCGTCTTTGTAAGTTGGAGGAGAATTTCCTGGTTGTGGCCACGTCCCCTACAGATTGAGAGAGAGAGCTTACCGTTTGGAAAAAGACATAAATTCTGGCCTAAGGGTCCACTCACAATAATGGTTTAACTGTGCTCAATCCATCTTTACCATAGGGGTCATCAACTAAATTAACATTAGCTTCTGCAGTGGATAACTTGGAAATCTCAGTGATTTAACACAAGAGAAATGTGTTTCTTACTCATCTAAAGTTAAACAAGCTGTGGAAGGTAGACAGCCTTCTGTAGGATCATTCGATGTCATCTTGTGACTCTGCCCTCCTCCAGGTCTCAGTGTCCTCTTCACTTAGAAAAAGGAGGGCAGAGAATAGAAGAGGTCTGGTGAGAGATTTTTAAGGGTCAGACCAAGAAGTGGTGCTCTCCTTCTTCCCATTGGCCAGAACTTGGTCACATGACCACACCCAACTACCACACAGAGTGGGAAGCGCAGGTAGGTGGGCTGCCAGTCAGCTCATACAGACAGTCAGCTTGTCATGGGGTTAACAGCATGTGCCCTGAAGTCCATGAATTACGTCTAAGTCCCTACTCCAAGATGGGAAGTCTGAGGACAAATCACTTCCCCTTCGGAGCCCAAATCCTCTCATCTCTATAAAATGGCAATAACGTTATTTGCCACATAGTGCTATCCTCAGGAATGAATGAGATGTTATGTGTAAAGTACTTAGACCAAACCTGATAAACAGTACATATCCAGTCAATGGTAAGCCACGGTGATCAGTTTATTCCCTGGCTACAGAATGGAAGCAAATCTTGAGATGCCTGATCTTTCTGTGTCATCCGAGAAATGATGAGTAGAGAACAATATTTTTTTAACATCTCAAAACATTAAAGCCCATGTTTCCAAAATAAGTGTAGGATTGTTATTATTATCGTAACTGTGGTGAGTGTCCTTTAAGTTTCCAGGGGAAATTCAACGAAGACTTCTGACAAAAAATCTGGTCAGAAAACACGCTGCCACCAAAGGTTGTAGGCAGGCATCTGCTGCCTCCTGGGGGCTCAGAGCAGAGTGAAGTGACATCACAGAGTTAGTGGTTCCTAGAAATCTAAAAAGCCGTCTGTTCTGTCCTCCCTCCGAACCTAGATCTGAAGGCGGGGGCTGCCCCTCCTACACCATGTGGCTTTGTTTGTGCTTCCTAAGGCAAGCATTTTGTGATTTGCCCGTTCTAGGGCAGCCACGGTGGCTTTTCCACAGCATCTACTGGCCTGGGCCAAATAACCTGCGGTTCGTGTTCTCTCTTGGCAGAATAGAGAGCACGAGGACACCTCCAAGCATTTTCAGAGCGAGGGGAAGCGCCTGTTGATATTCAGCCCTGGGAGCAAATTGCAGCTGACCCCGTGTTGCAGGGCTCTGATCCAGGAATGGCAGCAGAAGGGCAGGAAATGCCAGCTCCCACCGTGCTCCCGGGTGGATATTGAGCACAGGCATGAGGTTGGCGTGGCCTCATTTTAACGACTGTGTTATATCTGGTTTGCCTCCCAAGCTCATGAAGTGGGTAAGCCCATGAAAAAATGAGCTCAGCTGTCATGACACAACCTGGCCGTTGTCTAAAATGCCCTCGTCTAAAAGGTCTTTGAAGAATAGTAAACCTATTACCTGATGATTACACATCTAAAAAAAAAAAAACACTCACAGCTTTTATTTATTTTTTTTTTGAGACAGAGTCTCACTCTGTCGCCCAGAAAGGAGTGCAGTGGTGCGATCTTGGCTTACTGCAAACTCTGCCTCCCGGTTTCAAGCGATTCTTCTGCCTTAGCCCTCCAAGTAAATGGGACTACAGGTGCCCACCACCACACCCGGCTAGTTTTTATATTTTTAGTAGAGACAGGGTTTCACCTTGTTGGCCTGGCTGGTCTCAAACTCCCGACCTTGTGATCCATTCCCCTGGGCCTCTCAAAGCACTGGGATTACAGGGGTGAGCCACCGTACCTGGCCCACTCACAGGTTCTGAATGTGGAAAGACATTCTCTGATTATCATTGTTGCAGAGAGAGGGGACTTTTACTGAGAAGTAATTCTCAGACTCGCAAGTGCCCATTGCTGAGAATCCCAGCCAAGGCTGGCCAATAAAACTCCCATATTTAAGCCATTTCATAGAATAAAATACTCGGAGTACCGGGGAAAAGTGTTAACTTAGTCCAACGTAATCCCTCCTCTTCCATCAAGGCTACATCTCAACTATCCAAAGAAATTACTGGTCTGGACTGGTTGTAAGTGAAAAGAGCAGAATAGGCTGGGCACGGTGGATCACGCCTGTAATCCCAGCATTTTGGAAGGCTGAGATGGGTGAATCACCTGAGGTCAGGAGTTCGAGACCAGCCTGACCAATATGGTGAAACCCCATCTCTACTAAAAATACAAAAAAAAAAAATTAGCTAGGCATGGTGGCGCACACCTGTAATGCCAGCTACTCAGGAGAGTGAGAAAGGAGAATCTCTTAAACCTGGGAGGCAGAGGTTGCAGTGAGCCAAGATCACCGCACTGCACTCCAGCCTGGGAGAGAGAGTGAGACTCCTTCTCAAAAAAAAAAGCAGAATAAACAAATGGTGTTTCTTTAGTTCTGTTTCAGGTGCTTTACATACATATTAATTCTCCCGATGATCCTATGAGGTAGCTACTCTGCTTAATTACCCCATTTTATGGATAAGAAAATGGAGACTTGGTCACATAGCCCAAGATCACACGGAGACTAGATTTGAGCCGGCTCTTAATCGCTGTGTTTAGTAATTGTAGAAAACACTGATTCACCTACCAAAGTGTTAACCGCCTACCACCAGAGTTCCTTCCTCTTTTCCTCCCTTACCCTTGCAGCCATTTGGGCAAAGACGCTGCCTCAGTCCAGGTCCTGATGAGGTCAGCACAGCGTTGAGGCATTTGGTAATGCTTTAAATACAGTCAGCTGGTTGCCTTCCTTTGTCTTATAAACCTTTCTGTCTGCAGTTTCTTTGTCATATTTGGGATTGAAAGGTAAAAGTAGCTCTTTCTCATTCACTGAAGTCTTGTGAAATAGCTGATTTAACCCTTCAGATTCTACGGGTTTGGACTAAGTTAGAAGTTCTTCATAATAACAGCAGACGCTTATTTAATGCTCAGTGCATGCACACTTCACATATATAGGTTTCATCTTCAAGGGAGCGAGATGAGGGGAGTACCTTATTGTCCAATTTTATGCATGAGGAAACTGAGTCACAATGAGCTTTAAATCATTTCCTGAAGATCACCCAGCTAGTGATTTATAGAGCAGAATTTGAACCCAGTCCGTTTTACTTCAAAGTCCAGGGTTTCAAGCACCAGGCAATATGGCCCATCCTAGGGGGGTCAGTATGAGAAATGTGCTCTCTCCCAAGGTAAGGTATTTTTGTGGAATCCTCACATAATCTCCTTCCTCTTTCAGCTGAAGTTGCTTGTTCCCCATTTCTACATTCATGTTCGTCAGAACTTCAAATGTCCTCATTCATTTCCTTGATGTTTTAATCAATCATCAAACAGATTGGGAACAGGGAGGCATGGTGATCATGGAATACCGTAGGTCTGGAGCTGAATCTTTCTCTGTTTTTGTTTTGTTTTGTTTGAGTCAGAGTCTTGCCCCATCACCCAGGCTGCAGTGCAGTGATTCAGTCTCAGCTCACTGCAACCTCCATCTCCCAGGTTCAAGTGATTCTCCTACCTCAGCCTTCTGAGTGGCTGGGACAACAGGCGTGCACCCCCACGCCTGGCTAATTCCTGTATTTTTAGTAGAGACGAGGTTTCGTCATGTTGACTCGGCTGGTCTCAAACTCCTGACCTCAAATGATCCACCTGCCTCGGCCTCCCAAAGTGCTGGGATTATAAGCATGAGCTACCATGCCCGGCGGGAGGTAAATCTTAGTTCTGTGTGTTCATGATCCTGTTATGTAACTTCAGCTTCCTTTGCTGTAAAATGGGAATAATAAGATCTCAAAATCTTGTTGCAATGAATTGGATATTGTACGTAAAGCTCTTAGCATCATTCTGATAGACGATAAGCATTCCATAAAAGGTGGTCATGGCTGTTGTTCACGCGACTGTTTTATCCCCAATCACACAATCTTTAATGAGTTAGAAGCCAGCCCACGTGCTGATACCAAGAGAGAAACACAAAACGATAGGATACAGCCTTTGCAGCAACTTTCAGAATAACTAGGTAAATCAGTCAGAAAGTAAGAGATAACTAGCAATGTGCTACAGTAGTGGACAGGGGCCACGTGAGAAGTTCAGATGGTAAATACCACTGGATTTCAGAGGAAGATGCAACCAGTGTTGAGGGCAGGATTCAGGGAGGAAGTTGAAGAACAGGCAGGATTTAGATATGCTCTTAGAGAAGGGAGGGTTTTCAGACAAAGAAAAAAGGCAAGCATAGGGAAAGGCGTGGGAAAAAGAACAGCGGATTCATAGTCGCCATATATAATCAACTTTCTAAGTGGCTTACAGTGCAAAGAGAGAAAAGGAGTGGGCAAGTTTTGGGGACCAAAAAGATGCGAGGACACAATAAAGAATAAATGGAATGGAAAACCGAAAATGCAAAAAGGGCTAGCATGTTCAACCCTCTGAATTCTTACTATTGGC
Source organism: Sapajus apella (assembly GCF_009761245.1). Classification (NCBI taxonomy): domain Eukaryota; kingdom Metazoa; phylum Chordata; class Mammalia; order Primates; family Cebidae; genus Sapajus; species Sapajus apella. Next base: position 13,839,325 of record NW_022436993.1, read on the forward strand.
AGAAATAACACCAAAGATTCCTGGTCCCAGCTTGATTCTAAATCTTGAGACACTGTGCTTTCCCCAGCAAAGGAGGGTTTTTATTCTTCCTCTTTTTTCTCTGGACTCTGTTTATGATAAAGTGCTAATCAAAAAGGAAGGGTATGGCCAGGTATCGTGGCTCACATCTATAATCTCAGCACTTTGTGAGGCTGAGGCGGGCGGATCACCTGAGGTCAGAAGTTTGAGGCCTGCCTGGTCAACATGGTGGAACCTCATCTCTACTAAAAATACAAAAAAAATAGCTGGGAGTGGTGGCACTTCCCGGAATCCCAGCTACTTGGGAGGCTGAGGCAGGACACTTGTTTGAACCCAGGAGGCGGAGGTTGCAGTGAGCCGAGATCGCACCACTGCGCTCCAGTCTGGGCAACAAGAGCAAAACTCCATCTCAAAAAAAATTAAAAATGAGGGGTAAGATGCAGAAACAGAAACACTGGGGCATCGTGGCCTCCCTGAGGTGTCTGCCTGTTTGTTGAAAGTCTCAGCTTCAAGGCTGGCTTTGCCTGTCCACACACAGCTCTGCTGAGTCAGAGGCGTCCACTAGAAAGGGGGCTGATCTTGTTCTTCATAAACTGTTTGGGTTTCCCTGTGGTTCAGAGCCGGCTGACTCCTTTCACTACTTTCTAAGCCAATCATTTAACAAGAATGTTCTGGACAAGCAGACACCCAGTTCTCAGGCCTTGAGGAAGTGCCCAGCGTGGGGGCTGGAGGGAGGATCAGAGCAAATGTGGAACTGATTGTGAGTCTCAGTTTTCAAAAATGCTCAACGTCTACACTTTCCCCCTTGCCAGGCTCTGCTAAGAGCCAACACCAGGGAGTAGCCCGTTTGTTTTGTTTTCTCACCCACCCTCTTGCTGTTTTACAAAATCTTTATGTTGCTGGAAAATTTAGGTCAATTCATTTGAATCTTAGTACTCACTGCTAAATCATCTAGAAAACTAACAGTTTTCTCTGCTGCTGAGAAAAACACACAGTTATATATCCACAATTATTTTCTTTGCCCTCTGCTAGAAATTTTAGATTAGGATCATGACGTAGGCAAGATGAGCTTTGGTGACATTGGCGTCACACTGACACAGGTTCAAACTCCAGCTCCACCATTTACCCATGCATGGACTTGGCGTGCCTTTGTTGTCCTGAGCCTCAATTTTGTCTTCTGTTAAATAGGGTCAAAATCAATTTCTTTTAGGGTTGTCTTAAAGAACCCTACATAAGGCTAGCTTAGTGGCTCATGCCTATAATCCCAACACTTTGGAAGGCCAAGGCAGGAAGATCAACTTGAGGTCAGGAGCTCAAGACCAGCCTGGCCAACATGGTGAAACCCCATCTTTACTAAAAATACAAAATTAGCCGGGTGTGGTGACTCACGCCTGTAGTCCCAGCTACTCAGGAGGCTGAGGCACGAGAATCGCTTGAACCTGGGAGGCAGAGGTTGCAGTGAGTCAAGACTGGCCACTGCACTCCAGCCTGGGTGACAGAGCAAGACTCTGTCTCAAAAAAAAAAAAGAATTCTACATAAATCACTTAGCAGACTGTATAGCAAAAACAAGGTGCTCCATAAATGGTAGTATTTTACTATTAATATTTTACTCAGTATTGAAGTACTCGTGGGAATCTGCCTTTCTAGGAAGACCCCTTTGCAACAACTTTAGAGATGAATTTGAAAGGGTATAAAATAAAAGCCACCTGGTGTTTATCACAATTGTGCATTACCAATTTCAAGCCAAGAATGGGAGAATCTGGAAAACACGGAGGATTCCCTGTACATACTGCTTTGTGTATTCTAATATTGTGCTTCTCTTCCTGTCAGCGTTGACTACTCACCAGCCCCACCTTCCTTCTCATTGTGCTTTTCTGGAAGGCTGGTTACCTCCACATATGGAACACGATTTTTCTGTAGGGCCTTTAACATGCTAAAAATTCCAAAACAAAGTAGACCCCAGCAGGGCACTGGCTCCACGCTGGCAAATAAGCTTGCCATCAGGCGCCATTTCTGGTATTACAATGTGTTTTTACTTAAGCAGGGAAACTGTAGCCCCAGACTTCAAGGGTTGGTTTCTAGCCATATGCAAAGGCCTGAGGACTAGTACTGCAGCTCATCTGCAGAAAAGAAATGCCTAGGGCCAAAGGAATCTTCTCTACCCCGCTGTGTTGGTAGTCCATGTAACCACCAGATGCTTCAGTGACTTGGATTAAAAGTATGATGAATCACCCATCATCAAACGGCATTTAGGAGCAGAATTCGGCTGAGCGTAATGGCTAATGCTCGTAATCCCAGCACTTTGGGAAGCTGAGGCAGGCAGATCACTTGAGGTCAGGAGTTCAAGACAGCCTGGCCAACGTGGCGAAAACTTGTCTCTACTAAAAATACAAAAATTAGCTGGGCGTGGTGGTGAACGCCTGTAGTTCACCTACTCGGAAGGCTGAGGTACAAGAATCATGTGAACCCAGGAGGCGGAGGCTGCAGTGAGCTGAGATTGTGCCACTGCACTCCGACCTTGGTGACAGAGCAATACTCTGTCTCAAAAAAAAAGAAAAAAAAGCAGAATTATTAAAATGGGGTTGGAAGACAGCCTTACCACAGACAATTGGAAATGATGTATGCTTTGTTAGCAGTCTGTGACATTTGAAAAATTGGCCCTAAGAAAGAAAATTGTGTTGATGGCTAAAAGAATTGAAGTCAATGTATTTAATCAGAAGAAAATCCAAATTGCTTGTAAAGATAATGTGCCAATGAGTTCTGGCCCTACAATCTAATGCATCTCAAGTCAAAAGTCTAATGCGAGAGAGGGGGTTGAGGGAAGGCCCTGCATTGAACACCGGCACTCTGAAAGGGTTTGCTACAGGGTTTTGAACACAAGCCAGGGGATCTGAGGTGCTGCCTTGGCAGATCTGTGATAATGACCCCAATGACTCACACAGCCTGCCATGCATGGATGGTGATACCAGGGTCTGCAGGACTCCGATGGTGCTGCAGCCATGTTTCCCATCTCAATTCCCCTTCCCATGACTTGGCCATTGAAGCCACTGATTCCATTTGGCTGTGTCCCCACCCAAATCTCATCTTGAATTGTAGTTCCCATGATTCCCATGTGTGATGAGAGCGACCTGATGGGGGGTGATTGAATCATGGGGGCAAGTCTTTCCCATGCTGTTCTCATGATAGTGAATACGTTTCAGGAGATCTGATGTATAAAGGGGAGCTCCCTACCAGGCACCGCGGCTCACACGTATAATCTCAGCACTTTGGGAGGCAGGTGGATTTCTACTAATTAGCAAGAGGGACTCTCCTTTTGTTTATTTCTGTACAAACAACCCAACCTGTGGAGAAGCAGCAAAGGCTGAATGAACACTGAATACTGTGTAGTCTTTGGTCTGTTTCTGCCCTGATGTCCTAGCACAGGGCTGGATCATTTGTTTTTGCTTCTGATTTGTTTTTGTAGAGAAGGAATGAGTACCCACTGCTGCCCTGTGGTGATCCTTTGTAAAGTGAACTTCTGGTATCATGATGATGATGCTGAGTTCTTAAACTCTAAAGAGGGCAAAAATATTTGATACTGCAGGAGTAATGACAATATGCAGCCATCCACCCTTATCCGGGGGATCCCTTCCAAGACCCTCAGTGGGTGCCTGAAACCTCGAATAGTACCAAACACTATATACGCCATATATACATTACTTAGGATAAAGTCTCATTTATAAATTAGGCGTAGTAAGAGATAAACCATTATAACTAATAAATACGATTCTAACAACGTGCCAGGTTCATCGCTCTTGTGCTCGAGGCTATTAAGTAAAATAAGAGTGACTTGAATACAAGTTATGTGATCTCGAGACAGTCAATCTGGGTACCAAGATGGCTACTAGGTGACTAGAGAGTGAGAAATGTGGACAGCAGGGAAATGCTAGACAGGAGGAAGGGTCCGTGCTCCAGGAGGGACGGAGTGGGAGGGTGTGAGACTTCATCACGCTACTCAGAACAATATGCAGTTTAAAACTTATGAATTATTACTTCTGGAATTTCCCATTGAATATCTTTGGTCTTTGGTTGACCATGGTTAACCAAAGCCTTGGAAAGCAAAACTAGATAACGGGGGACTGTGGTGTGTAGTTATCACTTTCTTGGGGGCATCCTGCCGTAGCACCCTTTAGAATAAAAAGGCAAATGTAAATGTTATGGGAAAATGTTCACAAGCTCAGGGTAGGTGAGAACAAAAACAGGATACAAAGCTGTTTATACAAAGCAACCTCACTTTCACAAAGGGAAAAGCATCTATATGGAAGAGCCTGCAAGGAAAACGACATTATTGTAAAAGCAGGGGTCTTTGAGTAGTTCCTATACGGGCTACAGGTTCTGGTGATAATTTGATCCTCACATCAGCTGGTGTGAGGTAGTAACTACAGCCATCATCCCCATCCTGTAGAAGAGAACTACTAAGCTTTAAAGTTTGCATAATTTGGGCTGGGCATGGTGGCTCACACCTGTAATCCCAGCACTTTGGGAGGCTGAGGCAGGTGGATCATCTGAGGTCAGGAGTTCGAGACCAGGCTGGCAAATATGGTGAAACCCCATCTCTACTAAAAATACAAAAAAAATTAGCCGGGCATGGTGGTGTGTGCCTGTAGTCCCAGCTACTTGCGAGACGCAGGCAGGAGAATCACTTGAACCTGGGAGGTGGAGGTTGCAGTGAGCCGAGATCACGCCACTGCACTCCAGCCTGGGCGACAGAGTGAGACTCCATCTCAAAAAATAAAAATAAAAAATAAAGTTTACATAATTTGCAACCACCCCTCAGTAAGAAGCGACAGAGCCAGATCTGAACCATGATGCTTCTAGAATTTGGGCTCTTTGCCATATAGCAGTTATTTTGGGGTAGGAATTACAGATACATTTTAAATTCCTTTCACTTTTCAGTGTTTTTTTTGTTGTTGTTTTCTTTTTTAGAGACAGGGTCTCACTCTGTCACCTGCGCTGGTATGTAGTGTCATCTTTGCTCACTGTAGCCTCCAACTCCTGGGCTCAAGTGATCCTCCATCCTCAGCCTTCCATGCAGCCGAGACCACAGGTGTGTGTTACCACACCTAGCTCATTTTAAAAAATTCTTTTTTTAGAGGGGGAGTCTTGCTATGTAGCCCAGGCTGGTCTTGAACTCCTGGCCTCAAACAATTGTCCTGCCTCAATCTCCCAAAGTGCTGAGATTACAGACATGAACTACCGTGCCCAGCTGGCCACTCCATTTAAAAAAAAAAAAATTGAGCATATTTACTTGAAAAAAATTTTAAAAGACTTAAAAAGAAAAACCACATACATCATGAAAAAAGTTACACTTCCTTCATCTTGAAAGATTTTAAATTAAACTGGATTTAATTGGCTCTAAAACAAGCCACTTCCCAATTTAAGAGGAATATCTTAAAGAACTTCTTAAGAAAAGAACTCCAAAACTTGAAAAAGCAAAAAGAACGGATATTTTGCACCAACCACTTGTCTGTAAAATTTTAGATCGTTTTATTTATTTCATTATTATTATTATTGAGATGGAGTCTCATTCTGTATCCCAGGCTACAGTGCAGTAACACAATCTCAGCTCACTGCAATCTCCGCCTCCCAGGTTCAAGTGATTCTCCTGCCTCAGCCTCCTGAGTAGCTGGGATTACAGGTGTGTGCTACCACACCCAGCTAGGTTTTGTATTTTTAGTAGAGATGAGGTTTCACCATGTTGGCCAGGCTGGTCTTGAACTCCTGACCCCAGGTGATCTGCTAGCCTCGGCCTCCCAAAGTGCTGTGATTACAGGTGTGAGCCACTGCACCTAGCCACAAGTTGAGATTGTAGTACCTGATCACCTTAACATTTGTCCTAACAATCAGTACGCCTCCCCCAAACATGGCTGGATGGATCCTTCATCTGCATTCTCCATCCCCTTCTGCTCCATCTCTTTCAGTAGCTTTTTCTTTCAACATTCTCCACTTCTTTCAGCTTCAATGCCTCTGTCTGTGGTTTTCCTCTGAGTCTGCATTCAAACTTAGATCTTCCCATCAATCTTAGAAAATATGTTCTCTCAATGCGGCTACAATCCCAGGTGGTGCACCACCTCTGTGCTTCCATCCCTGCTAGCCATCAGGGCAACACACTTTTGCTAGAGTGCTGCATCCTCACCACCCACTCCATATGCCCTCATAACCTTGACCTCTGCTCTGCTATCCCTTCTTCCCCGAAAGATCACCAGTGGCCATTTGGTTGTCACGCCCAGTGCCATTTCCCCATCTACCTCAATGTTTCTGTATCTTTGATCACCTCCTTCTGCGGAAGCACCCAGCACCCTTGGTTTCTCTCTCCCTATCCTAGCCCATGCCTTTTCCTCCTTCTCTGAGCCTTCTCATTGCTGGTTTCTCTTGCTTCTCATCCCACCGAAATGGATAAACCCAAAGAGGAATTCTCAGTCTTGTCCTCTTCTCTCTCTCTACTCCCTTCGAACCTCAGTATTTTTTTAGTACCATTGTGTTCTCATCTCAGCTCATCCACGACTCTCAAATATAAGGGAAGCCTTCATTCTCCAGGGCAAGAGAGAAGATAAGCAAACAAATAAGCAGGATAAGGTCATCAGGAAGGACTTCCTGACATGATGGCATCTGAGCTGAAACCCCAATGAGGAAAAAGAGTGAGCCAAGCAAAGTTATTGGGAAAGAACACAGGGAAGAGCTCGTGCAAAGGTCCTGAGGCAGAAACAAATATAGCACAGGTAGGAAGAGAGGGAAGACAGTGTGGCTAGAGCTTAGTGAGTAAATGGGAGGGTGGAAGAGAGGGAGGTTGGAGAGGCAGATTCCCCAGGACATGTTAAGTCCCCACCTCCCTTGCTCCTTCTATGATCCTACCTGGTCCGCTCTGCCTTGTTGTGGCATTTATTTTATTTTTTACAATTATTTACATCATGCCTTCTATCTCCTGCCCTACTGTAGGCACCTCTAGTGGGAAGATCAGGTCTTACTTATTTTTCTAACCCCTCCAGTGCTAGATCAACACAGTATTAAATTAGGCGATTTTCAGTGAAGGAGATAAGACAGAAATGAAATCTGTGAAGATTCTGACTTTCCCAAGTTAAAAACAGCCTTGAGTCACAGATCAAGATGATGCCAGAAATAACATCACACTGAAGCATCAGTAAAATTCAGTCACCACGGCAAAGGCCAAGTGTCCCTTTCTTTTTTTGCCTCCGCCTGCCTGGGAATTTAGCATCCCCTAAAGCCACTCATCTGGGACAGGATTTTAGGGTGTGTGCATGTTTTTCATCTCCACAGGACCAGCTGTGGGTGGAGGAGAATTCCTAACATGGGCTAAGGTCAGACCAAATTGACCCCAAAGACTCCTTCCCCAGGAAAGAGTTGTGAAGTCAGTAACGTTGTGAAGTCAGTAACGTGGCTAATGAAAGAAACATTTTCTTCAATCTTGTGGTCCGTCATAAGAAGTGTTGATTCTTGATGACATGGAAAATGACTAACATCTTATTTCATGCATTCCAAAGAGAAAAGCACACAGATGTGAGCACTGTTTTTCATACCCCAGTGCTTCTGAAACAAGACGCTGAGAAATCTCCATGGTTCAGGGTGCAGCTTGAGTCTTGTCAGAAAACCTAGGCTCCAGCACCAACTTGGTCGCATTTATTAAATGTGTGACTTGGGATGTCCCTTACACACTCTGGGTCTTAGTGTCCTCATTTATTAAAAATATATATATATATATAAAATCTATCCAATGGTATTGATGTGAAGGCTGCAAGTTCGTGGAATTGCTTTGTAAGTCATAAAGGGTCTTACAAAATGCAAGTAATCTCAGGCTTTTGAAAACTCTTGGCAATATCAATTCTGGTCTTCAATACGCTCTTTTTGATTAAGTATGGTCATAGATGTGAGTTTTTAGGAACCATGGTGTATTTCCCAAATCTGGAAGATGAATGAATACACAAAGAAAACTCAACTTGAAGTCATATATAAATTCCCATGTGAACTAAACTCCCATGTGTAAGTAAAGCTGTACTTGAAAAGTTAACTTAGACAAAATGAAGGCATCTAATTATATTTTTTAAAAGTTAGAAAATGCAAGTAGAAAACCTCTCATTACCCCATCCTATTTGTTTGTTTGTTTCTGAGACAGAGTCTCATTCTGTCGCCCAAGCTGGAGTACAGTGGCATGATCTCAGCTCACTGCAACTTCCACCTCCAGGGTTCAAGCAATTCTCCTGCCTTAGCCTCCCAAGTAGCTGGGAGTACAGGGGTCTGCCACCACGCCCAGCTAATTTTTGTATTTTTAGTAGAGACGGGGTTTCACCATGTATTGGCCATATTGGTCTCGAACTCCTGACCTCATGATCCACCCTCCTCAGCCTCCCAAAGTGCTGGGATTACAGGCATGAGCCACCGCACCCAGCCCCTGCTTTTTTAATCACTAGAACCTAGAACTTTGGAGCTCCTCTCACAAACTCACCCGTACCAGGGCCAACAACTTCTTTCAACCTGATTGTCAATAGCAGAACTTCCTTTACTGAGTTTATGGATCTTGAAAGTGAAGGACCTTTAGAAGTGGTTACATAGTCACTGAAGACCATCCAATGGCGTGTGTTGAATCGTGTTTATTCCCTAAAAGATTTCATCAGCGATGAAAATGAACAAACTCCAGTTTCTAAGCACTCACAACTGCCCATATTTTAGGTAGCTTGAACATAATTTCAAATGCCATAATATTTAAATAATCAAATAAGTTGTTTGCATTTATTAAAAATCCTCTCTTCCATGGGCTTGTCAGTTCTTCCCATCCCATCACCTGCTCTCTGCTCAGACCCTTTTCGCCCATCCTGTGCCTTAGAGCTGCCTGCAAAATACTCCTAAACCCTCTGCATCTTCATCCTGTCGTCTTCACCTTCAGTCCATTTGCCCATCATTGTACAAGTCACTTGTCTGCTAAGATATCAACACATTTATTGGCTCTTGATTTCCTATTTTAGGGCCAAATATTTCAGCAGCAAAAACCTTTGGTAGAACCCTATACTAAACTCCCAATATATAAAATAGATTTCAGGCTGGACACAGTGGCTCACACCTGTAATCCCAGTGCTTTGGGAGGCTGAGGCAGGAGGATTGCTTGAGCTCAGGTGTTTACCATTGCAGTGAGCTACGATTGCACCACTGCCCTCCAGCCTGGGCGACAGTGAGAATCCAGTATCTTAAAATATATATGTATTTCAACATGACATTTTAGCAGCATAAGTGAATAACATTTATTTATTTCAAGTCTATTTAATGAGAACCATATTTGGTTGCACAATTAAAAAAATATCCTGGAACATGCTGATAAGGTTTTTTTTTTTTTTTTTTTTTTCAATTTACTTTTATTTTTTGTAGCAAGATCTTGCTGTTTTGCCCAGGCTGGTCTTGAATCCCTGACTTTAAGCAATCTTCCCACCTTGGCCTCTTAAAGTGCTAGGATTACAGTCATGAGCCACTATGCCCAGCCTGATAAGTTTATTTTATTATTTTGGTCTCTGTGTGTGTTTTTGAGTGGACATGCACAGGCCAGAATATTTGAAAAGGACAGGACAGAGTTACTCTTGTTGACCCTGGATGACATGGAGAATAACTAACCAATGAGGCATTTGGGAAATTTTCAAACAGATCCAAAGTGATGGCAGAAAAAGCCATGTTCTTTACCAAGGCATGCAAGACGAGCAGCACAGATTAAACAGTGGAGGCCTCTGCTGTGCTACGGCACATATTTGAGTGAAAATGGTAGGCATGGTATATATACTGTGTGTGTGTGTGTGTGTGTGTGTGTGCACGTGTGTGAGTGTTGCATCTGTGTCTTTCTTTAAAATGATGACTAAATCCAGTCTTCACAGGATCCCCTAGGTGTCCTGTATGACCACACATCTAGGTTTGGTCATCCAAGACCTTCCCAACTCCACTCCATCTTACCACAAAGAGGGTTAACTGAGTGACCTGGTTTTAAGTCAGTGGACTCTGGAAGAAGCCCCCCTCGGCTAAAATCCTGCTCGATTATTTACTCTTTTGAGATTTGGGGCAATTCAGCCTCTGTGCCTCAGTTTCCTCATCTGTTTAATTGGAGATGATGGCAGTCTGCTGAAGATGAAGTGTACACAGAGTGCTACTATTTCCAAGCTTGCCTCTTTCTCCTAGCGCCTCCATTGCCTCCACGTGGTCAAGTCCTCTATTCCTTGTCCCCAAAACCCCTGGGACACTCAGGGCTCTGCTTTCCTCCCTGAAGTGTCCATAGTCTGGAAGGCTGGAAGCTAATGCAATTTATCCTTTCAGATGGTTAGATTCCTACCCAGCCTTTCAGACATGCCTTGATTGAAGGCTTCAGCGATGACCCTTCATAACCTGTAACAATCCCCTCTCTGAAGCCCTACAGCTCAGGTACCTTCCTGAAGCCTCCCAAGCTTCCCCATATGAGCACTCCTCTTGTCTGTATAATCCTTTGTCTCATGTCTGTCTTCCTTTTCTTTGTGCCATAAGCTCCCTGAGGTCAGGCCTGCTGTTTGCTGCGGCATCTTCAGCTCAGAGCACCAGGCCAGGTATATGGAGACAGACAGAACGCACCATCCACCTGACACACACCTACCTTGCCAGTTCTTTCTTTACAACCTTTATAGGCTGGCCATGCTGATCGTTAATAGATCAATCACCTGGCAAGGGGAAGGCAAGTAAAAGAACCGAAGTGGAGTTTGGAAGATGTGGAAGCAAAGATGAGAAAAAAAGAAAAGACTGGGTGATTTTCTTGTGGGAAGGGACCACTGAAAAGTGAGTCGGTGGCCAAGTCTACACCAGCTTCCACACTGACCCAAGGGAAGTGGGATGTGCTCAGTGTTTAAAAGATACACTTAACGTGACTTGGGAAAGTTGTGTTAGATGAATAAACAAGTGACAATGACATAGGGGTACACAGAATATCTTTTTATGGTGAGAAAACACTCTCTTCTCCTCCTGAAGCCTCTAGCGTTCGCTGACATGGTTGACAAGATGGCTGAGGTAGAGAGAGGGACTCTGAGTAACGACCACCTCTCTCAACTTCCTGGTTCCAGCCTCAGTCCTCAGTCCATCAGCAAGATTCTTGGGTTTAGGGAAGCGTCTGCCTAAAAAGTCCTTTGGAGTTTGTTCTCCTAGCTCTGAGATGCAGGAAGAACTTGCATGTACCTCTGAATTCACTGGCTCTCCCCAGGCATCCCAGGTCAGGGAAGGGTCATAAACCAATGGAGTCCCTTGATTGTCCCCCTTTTGATCCCAACTCATAGTTGTGAAGTCCAAAATTATTCCACACAGGGACAGTCCTATTTTTACCTCCCTAACCGCATGCTGGTGCATTGCTCAGAGAACAAGAAGGCAACTCCTAGGGGATGTGTAAATAACGCTTGGGCTCTGGTTGATGGCTTTGTTTGCAGCCAGAGGAAGGTGAAACTGGGACCTCTGACCCTGGCCTGGTCTGGCTTCTTCCTTGAAGCCTGGAGCCATGAGCAAGGAAATGAAGGATCACTTCCTGGGGATAATTGGATCAGGAGAAAACAACAGCAGCCAAATGCATAGTTCCCTCTCAGTTTAAATGGGGAGGTGGCAAGACTTCCTGAGGTGACCCTGGCTCTATAATCGAGCGAGCTTTATTAAATGACTGGCTGCATGGAGCATGTAACTTCCCCCAGCCCAGCTTATATAGCACACTTTGTGAGAGGCGGAAACCAGTTCGAATTTGAACCTCTGCAGAGCCTTGCCTGGTAGATTTGCAGACAGCAGTGCCTATGAGGCATCTGAAACTTTATGACTACATATTTAAGCATTTATGAGACTTGAACTGTGTTCCATTAAAATGGGGAAAAAAAGGCAAGGGAAAAAGTCCTGAGACTTCCAGCAAGGGTAATTAGCCCCAAATGTTTCATAAAGGATTTGATAGCATTCTGGTTTTAAGCCCCTTTCCCAGGTCTGTTGTAGGAGGGAAAGAGAAGAAAGAAAACTATTAAAAATTCACCATTACTTAAAAAAAATCATATGACAAAACCAAGCAGCTGGACCCACTTTTAGAAAAAGACTAACCATACAAACCCTATCCCAAAGTGGCAGATTAAAATTTTACTGGAGAGAAAATATTTAAGATATGCACTTGGCTGTTTTTGTCATACCTACCAAAGAAATTCCTTTCTTTTTATGCCCCTGTTCATTCACTCGACTTCTTCCCTTTTGTTTCTAAGTTTGGCACTGGCTGGCTGGCTTAGTGCCTTCCAACCTCCCACCAGGGCTGGGTCTACTTCCCTGTTACGCCCACTGCACTGTTGCTAGTGGAGAGGCTGGAGGGGCGACCACTGGAGTGGGAGATACCCACGTAAATCCAGTGTTAATCCCCACCTAGGTGACATCACATAAACATGGTTCAACCTTGATCACACTGAACTCCCCATGAGGAGGGCCACACCACAGGGTTCCCATCAGGCTATGTCTGGCAAAGACTTAGCTATTCAGTGTTCTTCATTGGAGGGATAAGAGGTCACTTTCTATTTGATGCAGTGTGCACAGAGAAGGCACATATCATTAGAATGTGTTTTTTAAGCCTTTCTTTTTTATGGAAGGAACTTTCTGAACAATGAGTCAGCAAATGAGGCAGCATTAGTCTGCAGAAATAACTACAAATATGTAAACAGAAGAGTTTTCTATCTGATGTCAGGGAAAACACCTTGAACCTTATGCAGACCTGTCATATTCTGTTGAAGGTTGTACGGTCCCAGAGGTCGCAACATTTTTGACACCAGAGACCTGTTTCTTGGAAGAAAGTTTTTCCAAGGACTGAGATGGGGGGAATGGTTTCAGGATAATTTAAGCACATTACATTTATTGTGCATTTTATTTCTATTATTATTACATTGAAATATATAATGAAATAATTCCACAACTCACCATAATATAGAATCAGTGGGAACTCTGAGTTTGTTTTCCTGCTACTAGATGGTCCCAGCTGAGGGTGATGAGAGACAGTGACAGATCATCAGACAATAGATTCTCACAAGGAGAGAGCAACCTAGATCCCTGGCATGTGCAATTCACAACAGGACTCGTGCTCCTATGGGAACCTAATGCCACTGCTGATCTGACGGAACGCGGAGCCCACATGGTAATGTGAGTAATAGAGAGTGGTTGTAAATACAGATGACGCTTCACCTTCCCATGGCTTACCTCCTGCTGTGCAGCCAGTCCGTGGCCCAGGGTTTGGGGACCCCTGTTACATAAGATCTCCAAGAAATAAAAAGACAGCTCTGATGGTTTTGGTATTCACTTGCCTGAAGAGAGGCCTTGGACAGATGGTCTCTTTTGGTTTGTCCAGCTCTTTAATTCTGTTGTCTGAGTGGAAGAAACATTCTGAGTGCCCTCACTGATGCCCTGAGTCATTTATGGTCTCATCTTTTACGCTGTCACCTTGAGGGTGCCTTTCTTCCCTCTGAGCGGGGCCACTCTGCTCCAGTTCATCAGAGTCAGACTTTCCACAGCAATTTAGCCTGTCCACACCAACCTATTTCCATACCAAGTATTTTTAAAGACATAATCAATATTCAGCTTCTGCGTTATCTAAACAGAAGGAAAATCATTTGCTTTAGAGCTACATGCAAAATACCACTCTTTGATGTGGGTCTACTTTTCAACAAATTATCTATTTTTGCTCAGTTGTCTATATTTGCTGCCTTCCAACCTCCCCCCAGGCCTGGATCTGTTTCCCTGTTACTCTCACTGCACCGTTGCTAGCGGAGAGGCTGGAGGGGCAACTGCTGGAATAGGAGATGCCCACCTTGAGCCTTTGCAGACCTGCCTAAGGTTCCTCTTGTGTTCTTGTCCTGGGCATCTTGCCATGTGAGAAGGCACGGTTCTTCCCACACGTAATTGAAATGTGTGATATGAAATGTATCAGTCACTCACAGTTTTAGAATGACATTATTTTATAATCCATGAACCACCTCTCCTTTGTATGATCAGAGATTTTATGACAGAAACCACAAGACGTCTTGCTTCTCTCAAGGAAAATAAAACCAAAAGACACAGATCTTTTTTTTTTTTTTTTTAACCCTTTCTTCACCATCTGGGAACAAGGCTTTCTGCTTTTGCACAAACTCCACAGATCCTTTGAAAATGATGTGAAACAATTCATTCATACCTTTTCTAGGGGCTTGGTCAGCAAAATGCCAGCCATGTGTCCTGTAGACTGTCCTCATGACAAGAGTCCAGGCAGGCCCTCAGCCAGCCTCGCACCTGGGGCCCGTAGCTCAGTTTTCGCTTTCTGATGCCTTCAATGTGGGCTTGCCTTTCAGACAGGGGGCTTCCTTTGTTCACAGAACTCAAGCCCCGTGGCACGTCTGCCCTGGCTGCTCTCCTGGGCAGCACACAGGGAGGGGCCCGTCACTGCGGAGACAGCTGTGGAGACATCAAGACAGTGCCTGAGATGAAAGGGAATGCTCATTAATGCCGTTAATGAGGCTTCCCCAGTTTCATTTCTGGCTGAATCAGAAACTTTCTGAATCATTTACTCTGTGGCAGAGCAGTTCTCAGGCATGAGAAAGGATAGGGCCCCTCCATCACAAAGAAACCACCGTGAAAACTTGATACCATTAAGGGCCTGGAACAGGGCATGGTGTCTTCAGAAAACCACACCTTTCCTCACCAAGGGAGGTAGCTGGAGTGACCACTCTGGAAGAACCTGTGGCTTTTCTGCTGTGGTCCACTGTGAGCTCCCCTCATATGGGTACTTAGACTTGGGGCAGTTCCAGACCACGGAAAAATGTAACACTGATCCTACTGATACAGTAGAAAAGAGAGGGCTCATTCCCTGCCAGGGCCAGCTAGGAGGCTGAGGCAACCTCCTCTCTAAGGCTTTCTGTTTTTGTGAAACATTCAGAGATCATGTAAAGTGACGTCAAGCAGGCCATTCATGCCTTTTCTAGGAGTCTTGGTTGGCAAAATGCCAGACGTGTGTCCTGTAGACTGTTGAAATGATAGGAGTCCAGGCACACCTGGCCTGCCCTTCTCTCTAAGAGCAAACACAAATCCTAACTATAATTCCATCAGCTCAAACCTCCAAGTAGCACCAAAGCTCCCCTAGTTAACCTGTCTGCTGTCTATGACCTGAGATTCTTCTCTTATGCTCTGTTGTTTTTGCTTTGCTTTTTGAGCCTTCATAGTTCCTTGGGATATCATTTTTTTGACCAAGTAAGGTTATACATTTGGCTTTGCATACACGTGGTATTCATCCGTTTTCACACTGCTGATAAAGACATACCTGAGACTGGGTAACCTATCAAGAAAAAGAGGTTTAATGGACTCACAGTTCCACGTGGCTAGGGAGGCTTCACAATCATGGCAGAAGGTGAAAGGCATGTCTTACATGGCAGCAGGCAAGAAAGAATGACAGCCAAGTGAGAGGGGGTTCCCTCTATGAAACCATCAGATCTCATGAGACTTATTCAATACCACGAGAACAGTATGGGGGAAGCCGACCCCATGATTCCATCATCTCCCACCAGGTCCCTCCCACAACACGTGGGAATTATGGGAGCTACAATTCAAGATGAAATTTGTGTTGGGACACAGCCAAACCATATCCCATGCTTTGCATTTAGCTAAATTGGACCCTTTCTAGTCCCATGGTTCTTGGATACTGGGATTTCACATCCTTGCTCTCCTACCCCGTCCTCCTTGTGAGTTCATTAGAATCCTCCCATCCTGCTGCTTCCTTTATAGTCAGCAGTCCCAGAGAGTAGAGAACTAATCCCAGCCTGGCCACTGACCAGTCGTGTGATCACTGGCTGACACCACCACTCTGGCCCATGGTTTACTGGAGGGTTGGACTAGGAAATCATAAAGACATTTCTGAGCTATAACCTCCCAGGAGTCTATAAATAAGAAAACAGGATTGGGCTGCTTGGAAAGATGAAATGGAAGCTCCGCCAAGACGCCGTTGTCCGCCCAAGGACTTTCTCTCTTGACATTCTCATCCCATCAGCACCCAGGTCAGCCTCAATTCCTCCGTCCTTTCAGAGCCCACCTAGTGAGAGAGCTAACCTTGTGTGAAGAGGCAGAGATGGAGCCATTTCTGTTCCAGGCTCATAGCATTGAGGTTGGGATAGGCCCTCCGGCCTATGCAGAGGCATTATACCGAAATCTAATTTTAATACAAGACCGTATTTTTAATAGGCCAAGAAATGATAACATATATGGCATCAAATTAAATGTAAAGTCCTGTCTTTGGAGTATGAAATCAACTCTACATTGAATGCTGTCCTGTCATGGAAGTAGACGGTAGGAAAGACCTCAGATTCCAGCCCCTTACACTGCAACACTTGACATATTCCTAAATGGAGAGTGAGGAAAGGCAAGGAGGGCTGGCTTTAGCCGCAGGCCTTGAAGAAGCTGACTGCCCATGGGAAAAGCCAACCTGTGACCTTGAAGAAGTCAACCCATGACCTTGGCCTCAGCTGATGCTGCTCTGAGTGAAGCGTTGTCAGACCCCCAAGGAAGCACG
The DNA here is from genome assembly GCF_009761245.1 of Sapajus apella. Classification (NCBI taxonomy): domain Eukaryota; kingdom Metazoa; phylum Chordata; class Mammalia; order Primates; family Cebidae; genus Sapajus; species Sapajus apella. The sequence continues at coordinate 13,855,914 of NW_022436993.1, forward strand.
TACTGAGAAGTATGACTTCACCCCATGAGTACTTGGGGAAACTGAGGGCACAAACTCCTTCGGTTTCCCCAAGTACCCATGGGCTGTAGTGATGTTTCTTACTTCCTAACCCACAGAGTCAAATGACTAACCGGACTTCAACAAGTATTAAGTTGTTTTCTCATATTTGTTTCAATCAAAGAGCTGCACTGTTTGCATGGCCAAATAATTGTAACCAAATACCTTAATACACCTTACAAATGCGTATCCCTTTGCACTTTAGAAAGCAACTTCAACTATCAGGACAGTGAGCTTTGTTTTCCAGCTAAGGTGATGAGATGGGAAACCCTTTTTGCTGCCAGAAAGGGAAATCTGATTTAACAAAGGCTAGATACTGACTTCCCCTGTGGCCGTCCTGTTGAAAAGAAATGTGGCACATCCAGAAGTTGTCTGAGTGGGGTCACTGTGCAGTACTGATTATTCTTGTTGTTGTTGGCTCTGCAAAGTAATTCCAGGATTTCGTTCCATTCTATATTTAGTCATGCCTGCTATTAAATTAGAATACTTTTATATCATTGACCTTTGACGTGGACATTTTTGTGTAGGAAAAAATAACATTCAAACTCTCATGTTAATGTTGGGAAAGTACAACCCTCAAAAACGTGGCAGTTTCTCAGAGCCAGGAACTAGCCAGCCAGAAGTTTGTATTACGAATAAATCCCACTCATTATGCCAGGGAAGCATGTCAGGCATTGACAGTTATGCTGTCCAAGCTAAAATGCTTCCTGAAAAATTGGAATTCCCGAATAATGCATTACAGCTTTTACCTTATGAAAAATAGAGGCAAATTGCGTTGGTGATCTCACAATAAAATAAAAAGTAGATCCAAAATGTAACTAAAATCATGCGGTTAACCATTTTCAAAACCTCAAATGATCTCCAGGTTGGTTTCACTCCCTAATCTCACCCTTCACTGATTAATCCCAGGAAACTGGGAGCAATGTGAACCATACGATTGGTACTGGCGTTGAATCCCCTGCAGCTGTTTCAACAGTCTTGCCTTAGCGTGTAGCTGCCACTTCCTCTTAACCCAGGGTTTCTCATCCTTGGTACTATTGACATTTGGGGCCGGATCATTTTCTGCTGGAGGGTGGGGAAGATGGTGCTGTTCTGGGCATTCTAGCACGTTTAGCAGCCTCCCTGGCCTCTACCAACTGACGCTGGTAGCACCTTCCAGGTTGTGACCATCAAACGTATCTCCTGATGTTGCCAAATGTCCCCCATGGGCTGGGGAGCAGGGGTGCAAAATCACCCCTAGTAAGAGGATCACTGTTAACCCTTCCATGTCCTGTATAAAGTTTGCCAAGACCCAACCTAAAATTTGTGCTGGATAAAAATGTAAGAGTATGCTCTATTGAGGCGCTATAAGACGAGAGCAGAAAGTAGTACATTAAAATCACAATAAGAGTCCGGCACAGTGGCTCATGCCTGCTATCCTAGCACTTTGGGAGGCTGAGGTGGACAGATTGCCTGAGGTCAGGAGTTTGAGACCACCCTGGGCAACATGGTGAAACCCCATCTCTACTAAGAATACAAAAATTGGCTGGGCATGGTGGTGTGCACCTGTAATCCCAGCTACTTGGGAGGCTGAGGCATGAGAATTGCTTAAACCCAGGAGGCAGAGGTTGCAGTGAGCCGAGATCATGCCACTGCACTCCAGTCTGGGTGACAGAGCGAGACTCTGTCTCAAACACACACACACACACACACATACACACACACCCCAAGAGTGCTTTCTGAACACAAGAAAAACTTCTAATACTGAGAGTGCTTAGTAATGAAATGCATTAATGCCATTCTTTGAAGGTCTTTAAAAATTAGATTATCTGTGGTGTTGGTTTAGGGGCAAGTAAATAGCATAGACTTCTCTTAAATTCCCTTTTCAGACTTTTTGTTCGGTTTATTTCATATTTAACCAAAAGGATAAACAGAAAAGCATGTGGGTATATAAGAATACAAAGGAAAAGTAAATTTGTTCATAAGAAATTCATTTTCCTTCTTTAACTGAAAAACTAGGCATAGAAAAAAATGCAAGAATACGCTTAAATGAGAAACAGTGAAGAATGAAATTGAGGGATTAGTGGATCATTCATAACATAATATAATGGTTACAATTAAGAGATTTGTCTACTGATAAATGCTTGAGAACACACGTGGTACTAACTGTTCTTCCATCCCTCTCACTGGAAATGGATTTAGAGATTGAAGAGCTTTTTAAATTTTAATTTTAAGTCCCTTTTTTTCATTTTGGTTTTATTAATCTTCATCATAAATATTAATTTATGAGCACCGATGCCCAAAGAGCCTCAGGGCTCACTCACAAAAGATAATGAACATCACTGCTACCGTTAACCAAAACGCAGCTTGAGTGTGAAAGAGCTGATGTGCTACTCAATTTGAGATGGCTGTAAACCTAAAAGGCACCTGTCTTTATCGGCGATCATATTTAAAGGAACAACACTCTAAGTATAGGTAGAACATTTAAAGGCTGGGCATTGGGTTGGTGACAGGGGTTGTAGTTTTGACTTTTACAACATGAAGTGTTAACTCTTAGGTATCTGCTCATAAAGTCGTTTTTTAGTTCATCTGCTGACTTACCGCATCCCTTTCTGCTTCTCTAAGTACCTTCTCCATAGGGACAGTTATTTCAGGTCTTCTGGGAAGCACCTCTGTAATCAGAGGGTGAGGTCCTTCACCACCCACCTGAGGGCTGCTGTTATCAAATGAGTGTTATCCTTTCCTCTTTCCAAAGACACTTAGCTTCTGGGGATGGATTTGTAGCTTTCTGGGGAGAAAGGGGGTTACCCAACAAAAGGTTTGCAGCAATGTCACCCCCAGGGAACTTTTGAAACCCTCCATTTGCCGTCGGGAGTATTTCCATGTCGTTGAAAACTCAAGGCTCCTTTAAGAAGCCCAGCCAGAAGGACAATGCCTGCCTGCCTTGTTCCTGGCAGCCCAGACCTCAGCAGCTTCTTTTAAATGGATCAGAAGCAACAGAAAGAAATGTCAAGACAATTTACTCAAGGGGAAAAGCTTAGTTAACGCGAGTGTGCTGTGTAAGTGATGAAAATGTAATAAAATGAGACAGGTTTTAAAAAATCAGTGTAGAGCATAGAATCTTAGATCTCTAAGACACAAAGCAACCCAAGCATCCTTGGCTCACCCTTGCATTTGCAAGTAAGAGAGTCTTCATCTGTTCAGGCTGCTACAATAGAATGCCATAGACCAGATGGCTCACAAACAACAGAAATGTATTCCCTACCGTTCTATGGCCTGTGAAGTCCAAGATCAAGGTGGTGGTAGATTTGGTGTCTGATAAGCGTTCACTTCTTGGTTCGTAGAGAGCAGTCTTCTCTTTGTGTCCTCACATGGCAGAAGGGGTAAGGGAGATTTCTAGGGTCTGTATTTTATGAGGACTCTAACCTCATTCAGAAGGCTTCACCCTCATGACCTAATCGCCTCCCAAAGTGTCTCCATCCTAATACCATCACCTTGGGATTGAGGATTCCAGCATAGGAATTTTGGAGGAACATATTCAGTCTATAGCAAAAAGCCATTCTTTTCAGTCCATCCAAGATGAATAGGAGACTGGGCCAAGGAGTTTGGTGGCAGAACTGAGTCCTCAGATTCCAGCCATTTTTGCCACTCCAGTACCTCTTGATGACTTAGAATGATGACTGCTGGGCTGCATGAAACCAGGAATCCAGCTGAAGCTCTTTACTTTCTCCTAAGTTCATACACTGACCCCTCCAGGAAGCTTTCCTAGATTATACACATCTGTCTCATGGTTACTCATGTGCCAGCACCTGCAGGGTAAGAATTATATGCACTTCATTTATCTTATTCAATATAAGATCTGACATCTTGTTTAGTATAACTGAGTCCATATCTGATTCAATAGCTGGGACAAAGGAGAATCTAAATAAATGCTTCGTGTGCCAAACACATTTCCCTTTATTTACACAAATCTACCATGGCAGCAGAAAGGACACAAAAGAGAAAGACGCATGCTGGTCAGGGCAACCTGGCGCAATGGAAAGCACGCAGATTCTAGAGTTAAACAGACTTGGGTTTGACTCTTGCTTTTACTACTTGCAGAAGGCATGTCTTGAGGGAATTCATATAGCTTCTTGAACCTCAGTTTCTTGTTAGTAAGAAGAAAGATAGGAGTATCTAAGCTGCTGGGTCTGATAGGAAACTCCAACATGAGGATAAGTAGAAAGAGCACAACACAGCCCCGGCACACAGCAGGTGCTTAGAAAAGGGCTCCTAGAGGCTGTTCCCTGCTTTCTTGCCTTGCTTCATGTCACCAATGAAAAATAAATATCAGAGATGACAAACTTGTCTTCATTGATTTTCTGGAAAACAGGGCACACCATATACAATGATATTTTTACCTAACATATTGTGTGCAGATTGTCCTGAGAGTTTCTTGAAAATCCTTGATTTGGTATCACTTTTTTTTTTTTTTTTTGAGATGGAGTTTACTCTTGTCACCCAGGCTGGAGTGCAATGGCATGATCTTGGCTCACTGCAACCTACTCCTCCCGGGTTCAAGTGATTCTCCTGCCTCTGCTGAGTAGCTGGGATTGCAGATGTGCACCATTACGTCTGGTTTTGCATTTTTAGTAGAGACAGGGTTTTATCATGTTGGCCAGGCTGGTCTTGAACTTCTGACCTCAGGTGATCCACCTGCTCAGCCTACCAAAGTGTTGGGATTACAGGTGTAAGCCACCACACCCGGCCCATTTGTTATCACTTCTAAAATGAGGGCTGCTGCTCTAATCTTGGATTTTCATGGTTTTATGGTCTGAATGTTTGTGTCCCCCTAAAATTCATGAATGGGATTCTGCCTTCATGAATGAGATGAGTGCCCTTGTGAAAGAGGCTCTAGAGAGCTGCCTTGCCCTTCTAACATGTAAGAACACAGCAAGAAGGCGTCATTTATGAAGCAGACAGAGGGCTCACCAGACACCAAATCTACCAGCCCCTTGCTCTTGGAATTCCCAGCCCCAGAACTGTTAGCAATAAATTTCTAATGTTTATAAATTACCCAGTCAAAGAAGTTTTGTTATAACAGCCCAAAGGGACTACAACACATGGTTCTGTTCATAACCTGATATTGGATTTTTTACGAGCTAATTATCATATGTTCCATTTCTAGTTTATCTGAAACAAAACCAAAATATGATTTAGCATTCTAACATAATGCTATTTACGTAAAAATGTTGCTCTCCCTGCAAGAGCAAAAGGACCAGCCATTTTATTGCAGCAATTGTAGAGTAAAAATGTTTAGGTCCTAAGGAACCCTCAGTCTTTGTCGACACATATGTAAGTGGGATTGCCCTGCAAAGTTTGCTTCTCTTTTGCTTTTGGTTAATGAATATGAAAAGAAAGTCAACATGTCTATTTAAAAAAAAATTTTTTTTAATGAATGACTAGGACCTTTCAGCCCTGTTTTTCCAGCTGTAAAATTAAGGTTGTCTAGCCAGGAATTCGATGAATAAGGGATTCCTAGATTTTTGTGGAGGGCAAGAATTCAGACTTTTCTCTAAATTCTGATGTCCACATGCTAAAAAGAATAGTTCTCTCTGTTCTCCTGGCTAGTACAATTAGAAGCTAGATTGTCTACACCTTACTAGAATCTGTCGCCTGTTCTAGCCATCATTTGAGCGAGGTATGAGAAGAATTAAAATCAATATGTCCCTATAACAGAGCACTTTCTTGCCCTTTCCAAGGCCCCTTCTATGCTCCTCACCACCTTTAATGCTGTCATTGTCAATGTTTTTTAGGCATAGAGCTCCTATTTTTTCCAGAGTGTAAAAATTTAATTAACCCCACATGCAGGTGCTTGCCAAATCCTGTAGTGCTTTTCTGATCACTTCTTTTAGATCTCCTTCATAATGGTTTTCATGTTCCTTTACAACCTTAGTTGATTCTAGCTGTTGCTATTTTCTGCATAATAGTTATAGAGCTGTCAAGGATGATGTATCTCCCTACGCAGTTATCCTGGGAACATTTCTAGATTTTGCCCAGAGTTCAGGTTCCCTGATGGTTCATAGAAATGAGCTTTTCCCCTGTTTCACCACCTGCCCCCCGCTCCCTAGCGAGTTTGTCTGTTGTCCAAGTCCCTGGGGAAGCTGCCTCCTTTCTATCTGTGTCTCAGGGGCCACTAGAGGCAGAGACACAGGAGAGAGGCCACAGACATTGGCCACCACTACCCAAAATATCAACGAAAACAACAACAAAACTTCTTACGTTGAAACTCTGGAAAAGAAATGTTTAAATGTGGGTGAATCTGACTGTAAAACACATCTGGTTCCCCTCTTGACACACTCGCTATGCCAGTGGGATAGAGTGACTCCTATCATGGACAAAATTTTGAGACCCTCCACTCTTTCAAATGCAGTAATGTTACCAATGGAGGGTGTTCAGGTTTTTGGCATCTTGAACAAGGAACTGGACAAAACGCACAAACAGAGCAAGGAAGGAATGAAGGGATTTATTGAAAATGAAAGTACACTCCACAGTGTAGGAGTGGGCCCAAGCACAGCGGCTCAAGGGCCTCGTTACAGAATTTGTGCCCGTTTAAATAAGAGGATTCCATTGGTTACTTGGTGTATGCCCTGTGTAGATGGAGAGGATGAAGTAAATTTACAAAGTCATTTACTCGGTGTATGCCCTATGGAAAGGACATTTCCTGTCGTCATAGCTGAAGTGTTCATCGAACTTATGTTCCTTGCCTCCAGACCCTATTTTCCTGCCTTAATAAGAATTTTTTTTTCTTTTGAGACAGAGTCTCACCCTTGTCATCCAGGCTGGAGTGCAGTGGCACAATCTCAGCTCACTGTAACTTCTGCCTCCCAGGTTCAAGCAGTTCTCCTGCCCCAGCCTGCCAAGTACCTGGGATGACAGGCCCTTGCCACCATACCCAGCTAATTTTTGTATTTTTAGTAGTTATGGGGTTTCACCATGTTGGCCGGGCTGGTCTCGAACTCCTGACCCAAAGTTATCCACCCACCTTAGCCTCCAAAGTGCTGGGATTACAGGCATGAGCCACTGCATCCAGCCTTTTAGAAATATTTTTTAAGCTAGTCAAGCATGGTTGTAGGGGGAAGAAACCCTTGGGCCAACTATTTTTTAATTATAATGAACAAAACCAATTACTTTTTGGAGTAATTGCACACCTGTATGTTAAGACGTATCATTCGCTATCCTTTTTTGGGTGTTGTTACTATTATAACTTACTCAAATAGACTGTAAGTCCCAGGGAGCAGTCCCTGCTAAACATTTGGGGTGGCCTTGAATGGGGATAAGTTTAAAATGAACCAAGTGCATTGGCCGGTCATTAAGGAAGGCAACACAATTGAAAGTCGCTTCCTCAGAAACACAGAGACTGCCTCCTAGGAGGAGCAGGTGAGACTAACCCGCCTTCTCCTCATGGAACAAGGTGTGGCATCTGCAAAGTGGCTAGCTCACAGACCTGGAAACCTGGAGTTTGTCCAGAAGGGGCTTTCAGGAGATGAAGACTCTAGACACTGTCTATGAGAAACAGAAAAAAATGGAAATGTGTAGCTGCAAGAAGGAAAGATGCCGAGAGGACATGACCCATTCTTAATCAGCTAACATTAAGGCATTCGTTCAACTTTCATTGAACAAACATTTTTTGAGCACCTTCTATGAGCCACGTCCTGTGCTGGATCCTAGAGGAACCAGGGGCAAAGCAAAGGACTAGGTTATTGCTTCTGCAAAACTTAGACTTGGTCAAAGGGTCTGGACAAAAACGTTTCCCCAGGGAGCAATAGAATTTGGGTTAGGACCACATCTCTACAATTCTGTGGAAATTAAAGAGGCCATTTACCTTACTGCTTCTTAATTCTTCATCTTTATGTTTCTATTGAATAGTGTAGAGGGGCTTAGTTCGATTGTTTGGTTGGTTGGTTGGCTGCTTTGATTGGTTAGTTTGATTGATTGGCTGGTTGGTTTTGAGAGAGACTCTTGCTCTGTTGCCCACACTGGAGTGCAGTGACATGATCGTGGCTCACTGCAACCTCTACCTCCCAGGCTCAAGCGATTCTCCTGCCTCAGCCTCCCAAGTATCTAGAATTATAGGCACACACCACCACACCAGGCTAATTTATTTATTTATTTTTTATTTTTTATTTTTGATAAAGATAAGATTTTGCCATGTTGGTCAGGCTGGTCTCAAACCCCTGACCTCAGGTGATCTGCCCGTCATGGCCTCCCAAAGTGCTGAAATTACAAGCATAAGCCATCATACCCAGCCTTAATTGCAAGTTTTTTAACTCCCTCAAGAAAAGGCAGTTATACCCCATGGGGGCTACACGGGGATAGGGGGTAGGACGAGACTTTACAGCACAGGAAAGGAGCAGCCAACCTATCCCTGGGAGTCAGGAAGGTCTTTCCTGCAGAATCAACACAGCGAGATCTCCACTCTCAGATGTGGAGGATGCAGAGGAACTCATTAGAAACCATGGTCTTTGGTCCAAGGGTTTTCAGGGGCACGGCAATGGATAAAACCTAGAAAAAGAATGGATTTGGCCGGTGCTGAAACTGCAGCTCTCGCTGGCTAGAGTCGTACAGTCCGGAAGGGGTGAGTGGGGGATACATAGAAGCCCTAGAGCTGGGGGCCAGTGGACTCTGGATCTACTTTGGCCTTGACTTAGCTCGGGGGCTTTGGGCAACTCACTGAGTCTCTTTTGGATCAGCTTCCTTTCCTGGAAACATACTGATGGGTTGGATCATCTCTAATCTTCTCCTCCCCCGACCTCCTTATGGCTCCATCACACCTTGGGTCTAAGGTTAACATTTTAGGCCGAGGGCTTTGGGAGGCTCAGGTGAAGGGATCACTTCAGGCCAGGAGTTTGAGACCAGCCTGGGCAACATAGAGAGATCCCATCTATGCAGAAAGTTTCTAAACATTAGCTGGATATGGTAGTGCGCACTTGTAGTCCCAGCTAGGCAGGAGGCTGAGGCAGGAGGATCTCCTGGGTCCAGGATTTGGGGGCTACAGTGAGCTGTGATTTCACCACTGCACTCCAGCCTGGGCAACAGAGCCAGACACCATCTCTAAAAAAATTAATAAATAAGCTAAAATTTTAGAAATATTTCCAAAGAACAGTATAATTTGGATTAAGAACCACTGGTTTAGGGTTCTATAGCAATGGTTCATTTGCCTTTTTATTCTTAATTCTGCACTGTTATACTCCTATTAAGCATTCTTTCCTTCAAATGACATTTTCTCCTAAATCTGCAATCCCAGTATCTGCCTCTTGCCCCCTAGTCCCTTTGGGAATATCTGGCAGTGATACTCTTTGCGCGGGACTGGGTTTTACAATCGATGACAGAGAATCATTTTCAACACCACCGGGACAAACCATACCTCACCCACAAACAATCCCTAGGCTTGTCCCCGAGCCTCCATGGCCATCAGTGGGTCTACAGAGCTGAGATTTCCTTTCTGACTCCTTGAAACGCTCACACAGGACAAGCAAGTCCAGTGGCTTATCTAGCAGAGACCAGCATTATCAGACACGTAATGGAGAAGCCAGAGAGTAGCAGGAGCCCTCTCTTGTCACTCGTTACCTCTTTATTGCCGTTCTGGGCCAAAACCACACAAGCCACCAAATGCAGTGGACACCTTTGATGAAAGCAGGGCATAGTGAGTGAAGGAGTTAGAGCCTTGTTCAGCCCTGTGCAGACCCAGCTGAGCCTATGGAGATTTTTTTTTTTTTTTACCAAGATGGAGCCTCTCTCTGACTCCCATGCTGGAATGTAGTGGCCTGATCTTGGCTCACCTCAACCTCCATCTCCCGGGTTCAAGAGATTCTCTTGCCTCAGCCTCCCAAGTAGTTTGAATTACAGGCATGTGCCATCATGCCCAGCTAATTTTTGTATTTTTGGTAGAGACGGGGTTTTACCATGTTGGCCAGGATGGTCTCAAACTCCTGATCTCAAGTGATCCGCCCACCTCCGCCTCCCAAAGAGCTGGGATTATGGAGTTAACCACCACACCCGGCTGCCTGTGGAGATCTTAAGCTGGAAGCACTCCACAAATACATAGTTCTGTGCACGAGTGACATCATCTTCATCTTCTCACCAACTTTGAAATACTGTGTTATATCCCTTCTTTCTGGAAATTAAATGTTTTTTTTTTTCTTAGAAAATGATTCATTCTCACTCTATGTCATGCACTGAATAATAATTACTATAATCGTTTTGGTTAATATTTATAGCATGTTTGTTATGTACCTGGCTCTTTGCTGTATGATTTTCATGGAATACCTAATGTAATCCTCACAACAACCCTATGAGAGTATTTATGCCCATTTAATAGATGAGCAAACTGATGCATAGAAAGTTCTAGTTAATTTGCTTCCATCATGGTGCTAGAGAGTGGCACAGCCAAGATTCGAACTCACAGCATCTGACTGCAGTTCGCATCTCTACCACTTCAGCCTGCTGCCATTTTGCATGCTGAAAACTAAAGTACTGAAAGTTACATATATTTTGCCTAAGTTCATACTCAGCAATGACTTAGAACCAATCGTAGAAACTAGACCTCCAGCTCTGGGGAGTGCTATCCCCTCCCCACTGCCCCCCGATTTTTTCAGGTGGCAAAATAAGCCTGAATACCAGGTGTTCAACATTCTGATTTTCCTTCCAGAGCTGATGTTGGTTCTCATGTTTTTTGTTTTTTTTTTTTGTTTGTTTGTTTGTTTGTTTTGAGATGGAATTTCACTCTTGTTGCCCACGCTGGAGTGCAATGGCATGATCTTGGCTCACTGCAACCTCTGCCTCCCGGGTTCAAGCAATTCTCCTGTCTCAGCCTGCTGAGTAGCTGGGATTATAGGTGCATATCATTACACCCGGCTACTTTTTGGTATTTTTAGTAGAGATAGGTTTTCACCGTGTTGGTCAGGTTGGTCTCAAACTCCTGACCTCAGGTGATCCATCCGCCTCAGCCTCCCAAAGTGCTGGGATTACAGGCATGAGCCACCGCACTCGGCTGATTCTCTTCTTCATAAATCGGTTTCCACTCTGTAAGGGACCACACTACTCCCCGACCAGGCTCTACCTTGACAAACCTTGAAGATACAGCACTAGGGAGAGCAGGTGACCCAGGGCATAGGCAGGCAACTCTGCACTTCTCAGGCAGGCACGAAGGGTGTCCAGGCAGCAAGCTGAACCTCCAGCTCAGGGTGATCTTCGGCACGGGAAGCCCCCCAGACTGGCTGCTGAGTATTTCATGCAGAAAGAGAATGGAGCCTGGACAAATTATGAAATATGGGACTGTCACTGTGATGATATGATTATGGAAAATTTACATTTTATATGTCAAGTGGCAACTTAATTTAAAAATAAAAAATGTCTGCAGGCTGCCATCCCACAAATAACGTGTGGCTTGCTGTGCAGCCAAGCACTCTTACAAATAAGAAGGAAATAAAACGTGGGAATAACAAAATTGTTTGGCACAAGAAGAAAAGGGTGCCAAGCGTGTCCGGTTACTTTCATAGCAGTTTCTAATATGCCATCAAATGTGCAAGCATGTTTAGAACCAACTGGAGGCCATATTAAATGGAGAGTTCCATGTGACATTATTCCAAGGAGGCCTCCTGTTTCTCATTATTCTGTTGCACGTCTCTGAACAGGCGGTAAGGGAGAGGAAAAAGGAAGCTGGAGGAAGTCCCTCATAACTGTGCCCACTGAGCCGTCTGTGCTGGCTGAGTGGCCCAACCAGACCCTAGCACTGGAGCAGAGGGAAAGGGGATGGCGCATGCCTTTCAGCAGTATCTCCTCTCCTCCCCAGGGGCACCCCCACGTATCCTCAGAGCCACCGCCAGCCAACCTCAGCATGATGCAAAATCACGAACAGGCCATTAAGGAGAATATATGATCGCCATTTATCACTGAGTGTAAAAAGAAATGAAATGGAGCCACTAACATAAAAAACCAACTGCTAGTCTCCTGGTGAGGGTCTTTATCTTTTTAATCCCAGGGCTTTAAAAAATGTGCATTTAGATCATTTGCCAGGATATAAATGCCAATTCCAATACTTGTGCAAATAATTTGATTTTCATCTATTAGAATTCAGTTTAAGATTTTTTCTTTAAGTAGAGAAGAAAAACAAACTCCGTTTGTTCAGAGTTTGTTTTTCTATTTAAAAAAAAAAAAATCCAGCTAAAGATACATTAAGTAAGGCTGGGCCTTTCAGCACTTTGGGAGACTGAGGTGGGTGGGTCGCTTGAGTCCAGGAGTTCGAGACCAGGCTAGGCAACATAGCCAGACTTCATCTCTACAAAACCTTTAAAAAGTTGGCCAGGCATGGTGAACACACCTGTAGTCCCAACTACTTGGGAGGCTGAGGTAGGAGGATTGCTTGATCCTGGGAGGTCAAGACTGCAGGGAGCCGGGATTGCATTACTGCACTCCAGCCTCTGCAATAGAGTGAGACCTTGTCTCAAAAAAAATTAGATATGTTAAATATAATCATCCTTTTTCTCCCAGCTGAATTTCTCTTTTTTAAATGGATCATTGAGCTATAATTTTAAATTCTAAATACAATTCAGTTGAATTCTGAAAATGGACTCTAAAAATAATACCAAAGGAAAAAAATCTGTTACATTTCTTGTGAGCTCTTAACTTACATGCTCCAAACAAACTCAAGTTTCTTGAATTTCCAACACTGCCAACTACTTGAAAATCTAAAGATCAAATTGTGCTTACTTTCCATATGTTGTAATGAAATTATAGCCTTCTCTTCTCTATGGACAGTCTCTACACATTTATAGAATTTATAGTCCTGGCATTTTATTATCATGTTAGCATCACTTATAGAAGAGAACAGCCTAATGAAAATAACTAGACCCTTGTTCTGATCTTTTCCTTAAGCAAAGGGTATTTTTTGGCTATTTTACAATTATTTCCCTGCTCCTGGTAGAACCTATGTCCAGGCTAGGCACAGTGGCTCATGCCTGTAATTGAAGCACTTTGGGAGGCCGAGGCGGGCGGATCACAAGGTCAAGACCATCCTGGCCAACATGGTGAAACCCCATCTCTACTAAAATACAAAAATTAGCTGAGGGCGGTGACACGTGCCTGTAGTCCCAGCTACTCAAGTGGCTGAGGCAGGAGAATTGCTTGAACCCAGGAGGCAAATGTTGTAGTGAGCCGAGATCGCGCCACTGCACTCCAGCCTGGCGTCTGGCGACAAAGCAAGACTCTGTCTCAAAAAAAAAAAAAAAAAAAAATCTATGTCCAGAGAAAAGGCAGAAACCAGTTGTATCCAACTGAAATTGAAAATTCTTAACTTCTTGAGTGCTGTGAGAAAAATCAGATCCCAATATGTGATTCAGTAAGCGGTACATATCAATCTTCAAGCAGAAATTAATGGGCAACCATGAGTTTAGGGTAATTCTAGGTTCTAGGAAACATTTCTGTTATAGTAGAATTAGTTTTTCTACATAGATGGTTTTACACATTAGGGAGAGAACGATGACACTGGGCTTCATTCTGAACATAAATCTCTTTTTTTTTTGAGACAGAGACTCGCTTTGTCACTCAGGCTGGAGTGAAATGGTGCAATCTCAGCTCCAACCTCTGCCTCCCAGCTTCAAGCGATTCTCCTGTCTCAACTTCCCCAGTAGCTGGGATTACAGGTGTGGGCCACCACACCCAGCTAATTGTTTCTGTATTTTTAGTAAGGATGAGGTTTCATCACGTTGGCCAGGTTGGTCTCGAACTCCTGACCTCAAGAGATCTGCCCGCCTCAGCCTCACAAAGTGCTAGGAATAGAGGTGTGAGCCACCACACCCAGCCTCAAAACAGAAATCTTAAATGAAGACTTGGGTTGAACTCTTAGGACTTGGAAGAACTGGACCATGTTATCTTCTTTGGAAAGATGGGAAACCCAATCAGTAGGAAAAACGATAGAAATTCCAGAAGTGACCCTGTGGTGGAATTTATTTCTGTGTTCTCAAAGTATTTGGGTCTTGTGGGTGTCTTGGCTCTCTTCGTTCTGTGTATCCTTGTACAGTTTCATGTAGGGCACATTTTTCTTATTTAGTTATGTAAGGACACTAAGTAAAAACATTGAAGACCCACATGGTCAGTGAGCCCTGGGTGAGACAAACGTCCTCTCTTACTACAGTCAAAACTGTTTCAACAGCAACTGGTGGACCAAAAGGAAATATTGTGCTTCCTGCCAGTGTTTGAAGGAGATGACATTATGAAGCTTGCAAATAAATATCTAGCAGGCTTCCTATCTTTGCCTTTGGCTTCCAAATTGCCAACTGATCGCTGGGACTGCTGTTGCATTGCTTTTTATTGTGTACTGGAATTGCTTTGGGTATTGGCTTGGCATTAATCAATACTCATCACAAAAAGGAATAGATGATGAGACCATCACCGTTCCTCCTTTTCCCAGGCCTTCAGAGGTCCAGAAAGGATCACTCTGTACGGTAAAATCTCTACTATCTGGACCAGTTTGGCTGCAAATGACCCCAGTGATGAGGTTTTCCGTGCTTCTTCTAGGAATCTATGTTCACAGCCTGCCGGGGCAGACTCTGCCTCATTTTCTTTTCTGTTTCATATCTTCACATCACTTCCAGTTAATGCATAGTATGCAGAAGCAGAAACAGGTCAAAATTGGGTTGAATATATTCCCCTCCTCTGTGGTTTTCAAATCTCTGCAGCCAAGAATTTCCTCTTTGAACCACACACGATGAACAGACACCTAATAGGAGAAATAAAAAGTTGATTTCCTTGAGCAGCAAATTTTTAGCTCGCACAAAATTCAATCAATTATATAAATGTACTGATTGATAACATGAAATTGCATGAAGTAAAGGGAAATTTTATACTAAAAATAAAAGCCTTTTACTACAGTGGAAGTTTTACTGGGCATAATAGTGTTACACCTGAAAATGGATTTTTAAAAAGGGACAGAACTGAAATTAAACAGCATTTGCACACTGCCTCTTGTGCAAATAAACTTTTCTGGGAAAATGGTTTGAACAACCAAGAGCAGAGATCAAGCGATCAGATTCAGGAGGTTGAATTTTTGTTCACAAAAGTAAACATACAGATACTTTTTGATTGATAATAAAAATGGTAAGTGGAAGGAATTCTTTGTTTAATGTATATCTCCATCTGTTTTGACCCAGCAGTCAAGATCAAGTTCCACCATTGGTGCAGTAAATGAATCTAAATTCTCACCCGAAATGGGATGACCCCACCATCCCTGGAGATACCTGTTCCTTGAAAGAAGTAACTGCAGATCTTGCCAATTCTGTTACCACAGTTGCAGCCTGTATTAATGAAGAAATGCTCCAGTTGCATTCTCTATTAAGTTATTCTTTCAACAGATGTCTACTGAACACACTATGACAGGTATACCTCTAAACACCAGGGATAATGCCAAGAATAAAACACGCCCCTGCCCACGCTCAGGGAAGTTCCATTGTTTTTTTTGTTTTTTTTTCTTTTTGAGACGGAGTCTTGCTCTGTTACCAGTCTGGAGTGCAGTGGCGCAATCTTGGCTCACTGCAACCTCTGCCTCCTGGGTTCAAACGATTCTTCCGCCTCAGCCTCCCAAGTAGCTGGGACCACAGGCGCGTGCAACCACACCCGGCTAATTTTCTTTGTATTTTTAATAGAGACGGGGTTTCACCGTGTTGGCCAGGATGGTCTCGATCTCTTGACCTCGTGATCCACCCGCCTCGGCCTTCCAAAGTGTTGGGATTACAGGCGTGAGCCACCGCGCCCGGCTGGAAGTTCTGTTTTAAGAGGACTCAGGGTAGACAGGAAATAAACAAATATAAATCTGTACTATGTCAGATGATGAGCAACACCATAAACAAAAATAAAGCAGTCTAGGAGGATGGAGAGCAATGGCAGGGAGAAGAATGTGATTTGGACCGAGTGGTTGGGGACTGCCTCTCCCTGAGAGAAGACCTGTATGGCAAAAGATGCCATCTGGGGGAAGAGAGTCCCAGGCGGAGGGAACTGTAAGTGTGGTGGCCTGGGGGTGGGAGCATGGCTTGTCCCATGACTGGAAAAAAGGAAAGGAAAGAGAAGAAAAGTGGGCGGAGATGAGATGGGGGAGAAAGGAGATTTCCAAATAATGTTGATTTTTTAGGCTGGCGCATGAACTTTGCCTTTTACTCTTAATTAGATGGGAAGTCATTGGAGGAACTTCAGCTGGGGCATACTGTGATCTGGCTTATGATTTTAAAGGATTACTCTGGCCATGGCATGGACACAGACTAAAGGAGGCCACGTTCCATAGCCTGAGTCGTTTTTAGCCATTCCCTCATTGGGCAACAGAGACAGCATGAGCATGAGATGTGCAGATAACGTGAAACTGGGGACATAAGAGCTTCTAGATCTTCAAAAGCTTCTTTTTAACTTTTGACACCCAGCTGAATTGCAGCCTCCCCGCCTCCACCGGCAGCCCACCCCAGCCTGATGGTCTGTCCTTCCCACGTGGTTTGTCATTGACTTGTGGCACATACTGCCTCTATCATTACATGGCTCTGTGACCTGCAGGTGTATTTGCCTGTCTCCCCTTCAATGCTGTGCCAACCTTGAAAGCAGGGTGGTAGCATGTTCACCTCACCATTCTCCCCAGGGCGGGCACATCACAGAGATTCAACAATGCTTCTTTGCATCAGTGAATTCTTTAGCAGTCTGCTAGGGCCAGCTAGCACCAATAAGATGAAATATCTTAACAGTCAACCGCTTATGTATAAGATAAACATGGCCTGCCTTTACAATAGTCCAGGTTTTTTTTAAAAAGAATCTGATTTTTAGCAGACCTTGAACTCAGTGTGAGGCATAAGTGTGATATAGCTGTTGTAAAAAAAACTAATGAAGCCTTATGGTCAGCATAGGTTTGAGCCACTTGCCAGTTAGAATAAATGCGTCTTATAGCATACATGATGCTGTACTGACATACCTTGTTTTTGTGAGTATGCATGTGTGCACACATGTGTGAGCAGAAGCATTGTTTCCTATTTCATCAGATAAGGGCCCAGCCCACAGAGCCTGAGTCTAAAGCTGTGGCACCAGTAGTTTGGAAGCAGAAAATGTCACACTCAGGAGCACTTGTTTGGAGGCTGGGTGCTTTGGTTCCTTCACAGTGTAACTTGGTCAGGGGTTTTGCTGACATCTGAAGAAAAAAGCTGTTTATTTACATGTACACTGTAGATTCTCCTTAGATGAAAGGAATGGCCTTAGTTAAATATCATCTTCAAGGAAACATATGTGGATGCTTCTAAAATTCAAACAAAGAGACAGAGATTTTTGGATAAAATTGCCCTGGAAAAACCTCGCTCGATACAGACAATTGACCCTCAGGTTTCCCACCATGCTGTTTATTGTGTGTCCAAGGTGTGTGTTCCTTATTACTTCCTTCAGGAAAATACATGATTATCCTAGGTTATCATTATGGACTGGGTGCATTTTTTTCTCATCCTATTTTCTCACTTCTTACAAGCATAATTTAACCAAAGAATGAACTGCTCACAGTTGGTTATAATGCTGAATAACAAATCAATCCTGCTGTTTGAATACAGTCTATTTATTGCTGACAATTACTGTAGTCTGTAGAAGTCATAAATAGACAGACATGGCAGAAATAGTCAACATTTCTGTCACATGCTTCGTTGTAATGATTCAGTTCTACTATGTCCTAGAGAGAGAGAAAAAAATTTACAAAGCACAGAACTTGTGGGTTTCTAAATAATTTTTAACTGGCACCATACGTTGCTAATTTTGTCTCACGTTTTGGCATTTTCTAGTCAGAAGCAGTGTGATCTTGTCATTAGAATAATAAATCAGGAGTTTTGTCCTCTAGTTAAAGTAGAGGCTTGAGAAGGATGAGAGCTTTTTTATTTTTAGAGCAGACTCCACTTACCTTATAGATAGAAAATGATCACCTCTAGTCTAATAAAATAAACCATCTGTCTACTGCTTGTATGTACTTCTACATGACCTTAAACAAGTCATTTAACCTCTCCGTGCTTTACTTTCTTCTACAAAATCAAAGGGTTAGATCGCACCTATTTTCTGGCTCTATAAGATCATCGTGTACTGAAATTGATTTTAAAGCCCATTGCTTGTCTTTATTTACCTCCTTTTTTTTTTTTTTTTTTTTTTAATTCTTCACTGGTTATCACCAATGTAAAGGATAGACAGATGGACTGTCACTGTCATCATGAGCTGGGGCTGCGATAACAAAATACCATAGACTGAGTGGCTTCACCAACAGACACTTATTTCTCACGGTGCTGCAGGCCGGAAGTCCAAGGTCAAGGTGCCAGCAGATTCCATTCCTGGTGAGGGCTCTCTTCCTGGCTGGCTGTGTCCTCAAGTGGCAGAGAGAGAAAGCTCTGGTCTTTCTTCTTCCTCTTCTAAGGGCACTAGTCCCAACATGTGGGCTGGGGACTTACCTACACCTAATCACCTACCAAAGGCCTCATCTCCAAATACCATCACATTGGAGGTAGGAGTTCAACATAGAAATTTGTAGGAGGGGAATACAATTTAGTCCGCAGCAGTCACCATATAACATTTCTAAATTCTTTTTTTTTTTTTTTGTGAGACGGAGTTTCACTCCTGTTACCCAGACTGGAGTGCAATGGCGTGATCTCGGCTCACCGCAACCTCCGCCTCCTGGGTTCAGGCAATTCTCCTGCCTCAGCCTCCTGAGTAGCTGGGATTACAGGCACGCACCACCATGCCCAGCTAATTTTTTGTATTTTTAGTAGAGACGGGGTTTCACCATGTTGACCAGGATGGTCTCGATCTCTTGACCTCGTGATCCACCCGTCTCGGCCTCCCAAAGTGCTGGGATTACAGGCTTGAGCCACCGCGCCCGGCCAACATTTCTAAATTCTTAACATACGAGTGGGGAAAGGTTGCCACAAGAAGAAATGGAGAATAATTTAAGCGCACTGGCGCCATGCTGTCTGGGTTTGAGTTTCAGCTCTGTCCTCACTAACTCCAAGACTTTTTCCTTATCTGCTGCTATTGTCTGAAGGTTTGTGTTCCCCAAAATTCTTCTGTTGAAACCTGGCCCCCAAGGTCATGATATTAGGAGGTGAAGCCTTTGACAGGCCATTAGGTCATGAGGGCATGCTGAGCCCTCATGAATGGTATTAGTACCCTTATAAAAGAGGCACCAGGCCAGACGTGGTGGCTCACGCCTATAATCCCAACACTTCAGGAGGCAAATGCAGGAGGATCACTTTAACCCCAGAGTTTGAAACCAGCCTGGGCAACATGCTGAGACCTCATCTCTTCAAAAATACAAAAATTAGCCAAGCATGGTGTTACACGCCTGTGGTTCCAGCTACTTGAGAGGCTGAAATGGGCAAAGGCAGGCAGGATGTAAAGGACACATGGAAGGCATTCATTCAAGAACCTCGTCGCAGCTTTTGAGAACAGGATTGTCCTAAGGAGACAAACACACTTAGGTGAGGAGGATAGCACTGAGTCAGTAGCTCCAAAGTTCTGCTTCCACCAAAACATGCCTACATGCCAGAGGAATGCTAAATGCCAGACCTTTTTGTTCCATCAAACTGGTTTCATAAAGATCTGGAGTGGCCCTGTGATTGCTTTGCACCTGATGGCTTTTCTCACCTGCTGTAGACTCTCTAGTACTTTAAAAGTCTTGTTCCCCTTTTAAGAGACAGGAGAGACATAGGAGTGTGGCAGGGGATAGTTTCTGAAGTTCTCATTGGCGACTTTGATGGCCCCTACTGTGTTACGTAAGCTGGGTCGGGTGCGCATGCAGGGGTGTAGTTTCAATCCAACTTTTTTCTTTTTTTTCAGACAGCATCTCAGTCTGTTACCCAGACTGGAGTGCAGTGGCATGATCTCAGCTCACTGCAACCTCCGCCTCCTGGGTTCAAGTGATCCTCTTGCCTCCACCTCCCGAATCGCTGGGATTAAAGGCACATGCCACCATACCTGGCTAATTTTTGTATTTTTAGTAAGGGCAGGGTTTCACCATGTTGACCAGGCTGGCCTCAAACTCCTGACCTCAAGTGATCCACCCTCCTCGGCCTCCCAAAGTGCTGGGATTACAGGCGTAAGCCCACCACACCCAGCCTCCATCCAATTTTTTTAATTACTTGGATTTTGAAAAAGTATTATTTCCTTAATTACTACATTTTAATTTATATAAAATTAATCCTATATAACTTAATAAAAATTAATTTAATTTATGTACATCAATTTCATTTTAATTTATATATATTCTCACTATGAAGCATTTTCTCTACCCTAAGTCCAGTGAAAATGTTATTTTTTGAGACATCTGTGCCAGAAACATGTTTCTGAAGGTTTGGAGATTTTTCTAAGTTTTCTCTCTCTTGGACCCGTTACTACGCAGAAATAAAGTGGGGCACATAATTGGAAAATATAGGCGTCTACTTACTATTAACTCATTAGTATAATGATGACTGAACAGCTTCCTAAGTACAATGATATCCAACTGCAGTATAAACAAAGTCACAGACAACTGGCTTGTTTAAAACTCATCATGGTTGAGCAGTTTTCTTTTTAACCTTTTCTGCTAAGGGACATTTTTTTTTTCTGCACATCAACTGTATTCATTCCTGACCTCTCTGAAACCCACATCTCCAGTCATTGCAATGAGTTAAGAAGCATGTGTGAAAGAAGTTCGACAATACAATACCTTCCCCTAGACATCTAAGTAGA
This sequence comes from Sapajus apella, assembly GCF_009761245.1. Taxonomy (NCBI): domain Eukaryota; kingdom Metazoa; phylum Chordata; class Mammalia; order Primates; family Cebidae; genus Sapajus; species Sapajus apella. Next base: position 13,876,701 of record NW_022436993.1, read on the forward strand.
TGTCACTTTGGAAATTAAGACAAACTTTCTAATTCTCAAAAGTAGCCACCAAAGCACAGATGCCTGTAAATCAGCTGGGAAGACATCAACTAGAATGATTTGGGCATGAATAGGAAATTAGGGGGGCATTTGTCATTTAATTATGTATTTGAAATGTTATTTTTTTACAAGAAACCATTTTGCTTTGTTTTATAATAGTATTGACTGGCCAGGAACAGTGGCTCATGCCTGTAATCCCAGCACTTTGGGAGGCTGAGGCAGGTGGATCACTGAGGTCCGAAGTTCAAGACCAGCCTGACCAACATGGCAAAACACCATCTCTACTGAAAATACAAAAATTAGCCAGGTGTGGTGACCCATGCCTGTAATCCCAGCTATTCAGGAGGCTGAGGCAGGAGGATCACTTGAACCTGAGAAGTGGAGGTTGCAGTGAGTTGAGATCGCACCACTTCACTCCAGCCTTTACGACAGAGCAAGACTCTGTCTCAAAAAAAAAATAGTATCAACTGATATTCATAACAGACAGGTAGCAGAGCCCAAAACTTTGCACATAATATTTGACTGAAAATTAGTTAAGGGGATGAATAGATAAATGAACCACTCTGACATCCTGCTTCCAAAGTTCAAGTTCCTAAAATTCTGCATGACTTTTTTACTGCTTGTTCACAGTATCAGAGCTAGGGGCTAAGGTGAGGGTCATTTAGACTAGAGACGTCATTTTAATCCAACGAAGATGTATTCAGCCTAGTATGTGCCAGGCACTGTTTAAGGCTTTGGGGATACCAGAGAACGAAACAGACCAAAGCCAGACCTGCAAGAAACCCATGGGGTGACAGGCAATGGACAAATAAATAAACACACAGTATAGGAAGTGGTAAAAACAAAGGAGAAGAATAAATCAGTGCTGGGGAAGAGAAAGCGTTGGAGACAGGTTTAGGTGGAGTGTCTCCTTTTCACAGGAGGTCAGTTGAATTCTCCCCATTGGGAAATGCCTGTTGACTAAGTGATCACTTTTCGTAGCATGCTTTATAGTTGACAATGCGCTTACCCACACCACCTCCTCTGAACGTTCCTGCAGCTCTGTGAGATCCTAATACTCCTCATGCCATCAGCAACAAAACTGAGGATCAGAAACTGACTAAAGGGCTCAGCCAAGGCCATGCATCTCATGAGTGCTGGTGCCCAGCTGTGGCTCAGATTTCCTGTCTCCTTTGCTAAGTGGTACAAAGAGAGGGACCTCCCGTGCCAACCCTGCCAACTGGGGAATGAGGGAGACTGAGCTGTTTGGTTTGTATCCTGCTCAGTTACTCTTTTCTGGAGTTTGATATTCATGGTAATTGATTTGTTTGTTTACCCCATAGGGAGAATAAAATACAGTATGTGTACATTATTAAATAAAATCTGTGGGCAGGGCACAGCGGCTCATGCCTATAATCCTAGCATTTTGGGAGACGAGGCAGGTGGATTGCTTGAGGCCAGGAGTTTGAGACCAGCCTGGCCAACATGGTGAAACCCTGTCTCTACTAAAAATATAAAAATTAGCCAGGCATGGTGGCACACACCTGTAATCTTAGCTACTTGGGAGGCTGAGGCAGGAGAATCGCTGAACCTGGGAAATGGAGGTTAGAGTGAGCCAAGATTGTGCCACTACCCTCCAGCCTGGCCCACAAAGCAAGACTCCATCTTAAAAAAAAAAAAGAGTATTAAGACAGAACCAGATAGAAGAATTGGGTAGAATCTCCCAACAATGTTAATATCTGCATGCTTATCCCTCCTGTGTTTCTCAATCCGATTCACATCCTAGCTCAGGGCTGTATAATTTGTCGCTTGACTTGGTATTCATCACACTAAAGCCACTTCTTGGTGATGAGAGTCTTTATCAGGAAGTACATCATCCCTGCTATACTGAAATTTTTCAAAACACTGTTTTGAGAGCCAAAACTTCAGTGGACCCACAAAGGCAATCCTTTTCCTACTTAGAACAATCCAAGTATAAAACCTCAAAGCAGATTTATTTCACACAAAGCTTTCGTTTTAAATGTGCTCAATCACCGTGGATTTCAAAGCCATGTGAGATTTTTTCTTCTGTTTCTTTCCTTTTTTTGGAAATGAGTAGAATGTTTTTCTTCTCCTAAAAGCAAGCAAACAAATACAAAAGAAATAATCAACGTATATTTACTGAAAATACGGCATGGTTTTAGTAAGGTGCTGACCTCAGCATGATCTGGCATGACACATTAGAGAAAAATGTAGATTTTAGAACCAGAGAGAGATTTGAATTCTAGCTCTACCACACACTGGGGAATCTCAGGCAACTTACTGAGCCTCTTCTATGAAATGGACATAACACCTGCTCTGAAATGTCATTATGAGGACTATGTGAAATAGAGATTGTTCAGCATCTGGTGTATATTAGTCAATAAATGGTACTATTAATTACTACACACTAGTTGGACCTTCCCTCGGGGCAATAAAGCCCTTGACCTGGGCTGGGATCCCCAAAATCCAGAATGGGAATGGGCAGGGCTGGGACTCAAGAGTAGATGTGGAGGCAAAGGAAAATTGATACCCAAGAGCCTCAGAGTGTGAGGACCAGCCACAGACCCAAAGGAAAGGACAGGAGACAAAGCCAAATTGGACGATCCACAGCTGTGACCAGGCAGATGCTGAGCTGAGAGGGGCTTCCTGAGACCCACCCACAGCGGGGAAGAGGGGATGAAACCTACAAAATTCACAGCCAGGGCCACAGTCAGACAACCTCAGCATGTGGCAGGGCTCACAGACGGAAAGCTGGCTTCCATCTTGAGAGATTTTGCAGTTCCAGTTGACCTGCCATCATGCCTTTCCAGATCATCTCGACTTCTCCAAATCTGTGCCTTCAGCAGTGGTGAATTCAGACAATGTTGTGTTTGTTCTCTGAATACAAATTACTAGTGTTGGGAAACCACAGTGCCTGAGCCAGCCCCCCAACTGGAGCTCTTTGTTCGCCGTGCCTGGTCCCTGACTCCGAGAGCCAGAAGGGACCTCGGAGGTCAGGAACCCACCCGCCCACAGGGAGCGGGGATCACGCTGCAGCTGGAGAACAGGTGGTGCCCAGACTCTGTAGGAACACTCCAGGGACACCACGCCCACCCACGGCTTCCAGAAAGCCACCTCATCGGGTAGCAGCTCTGAGTGGCACAAAGCCTTTGTGCAGTCCCTGCGAAATCTGGCCCCCACTTTTTTTTTTTTTTTGAGATGGAGCCTTGCTCTGTCACCAGGCTGGAGTGCAGTGGCCCAATCTCGACTCATTGCAACCTCCGCCCCCTGGGTTCAAGTGATTCTCCTGCCTCAGCCTCCTAAGTAGCTGGGACTACAGGCACGCGCCACCACACCCAGCTAATTTTTGTATTTTTCATAGAGAGGGAGTTTCACCATGTTGGCCAGGATGGTCTCGATCTCCTGACCTCATGATCCTCCCGCCTCAGCCTCCCAAAGTGCTAGGATTACAGGCATGAGCCACCATGTCCGACCAAATCTGCCTAATTTTAAGCCCCACTTCCTGGTCCTCCTTTCATGCACCAGCACTTAACACATCTAATCTCACAGAGAACCATGCTCTAGGTAGCTGGCTCCTGCCTTCCCACTGTTAGAGCTATTCTTTTTGGAATTAAACATCACCATTCCTTTCAGTCATTGAAGTTGGTCCTGAACACTTGCTCATCTGAAATGCTCTTGCCTGGACTTCATGAAATTTGCAAACATCTGTCTTAAAATGCAGCCATGAGACAGAACACAGTACTCCATATCATGTTGTTACTATGCCGGTCCTGTTAACTCCCAGTGAGAACACTGTGGCTTGTTGCTGTTTTTGTTGTTGTTATTGTTGTTTTCGGGGCCAGGTCGCACTCTGTTGCCCAGGCTGGTGGGCAATGGTGCAATCCTAGCTCGCTGCAGCCTCCTGCTCATGAGCTCACGCGATCCTCCTGGCTTAGCCTGGTGAGCAGCTGTGATGACAGGCACACACCACCATGCGCAGCTAATTGTTTTTTATTTTTTATAGAGACAGATTCTCGCTATGTTGCCCAGTCTTGTGGTTTGTTTCATAGTCTAATATTGCATTAGCTTTGGGGTCCACCACATCACAATCAGCCTCCTATTCAGCCTGCTGTCAGTAACATTCAGGTTGTGTGGATTTGCGTATTTTTTTAATCCTAACTGCTTTTCTCATCCTACATGTATACAGTTGGTTTGTTTAAATCTTCATTCCATATTATGAAATCCGTCAGCCTCTCTTTGACCTGTATAAATCTTGTCTTTAAGCTAAGTTTTTCTCATTTTAAAAATTTAATTTCATAAATTCAACCAAGGGATAATAAATGTATTTATCAGTACATAAAAGTAAAAGGCCTGTGGCACACCACCAGAGATCAATGAAGCTCTTATTGGATTACAGCTGTTATTGTTAATAATATCGAATGCCACTGATTATACCTTGTTAATCAATAATATTTATTATAGTGTTGGTAGTAGTATTACTGCTGGTACCAATCATCAGCATATTGGATGCATTATTCACCGCTTAATGTATTATTTCAGAAGCTGACATTCTTCTTATTTTATTTTTTTGAGACAGAGTCTCATTCTGTCACCCAGGCTGGAGTGCAGTGGTGCTCTCTCGGCTCACTGTAACCTCTGCCTCCCAGGTTCAAGCGATTCTCCTGCCTCAGCTTCCTGTGGCTGGGATTACAGGCACGTACCACCACACCTGGCTACTTTTTTCTATTCTTGGTAGAAACAAAGTTTCACTGTGTTAGCTAGGATGGCCACGATCTCCTGACCTCGTGATCTGCCCACCTCAGCCTCCCAAAGTGCTGGGATTATAAGCGTGAGCCACTGCACCCAGCCAGAAACTGACATTCTTTATATGTGGTTATCATAAGTGGTTATTTTACCCATTATAAGTCTGCCTTTGATAAGGGTATACTTTTTCATCTTGTCCTCGAATATATCATGAGAAACTCTGTACAATGTTTCACTGAAACCACAGTATACTCTGCCCCGTAATGCTCCCAAAGAGGAAATTAGGCCAGCATGCACCCCTGGCTTCAGACAACAGAAGGCATCTGCCTGCACCCCACCATCCTCTTGAGCAGAGGCCACAGCTGAGTGACTGCCTAGGGCTTTGACAGCTGCATCCTCTCCAGGGAGGGGGAGGGGTGTGGGGCCACAGGGAGTCAAGCCTCACCTGCCAGCCAAACTCACCTCCCAGCTCTTCCCCAGTCACCACGGTTGTCTCTTAGAAGCATCTGCCTTTCCCTCCCTCCATCCTGAACTAGAACTCATATGCACCTAATATTCTATGTACTTATTTATTATTTGTTCATTGTCAAACTCCGCCACTGGAATGCCAGCTTCAGCAGTACTGGGACAGGGACTTTGGGAGGCTATTCTGTTCATTAACTGTATCCTTAGTACCAGGACTAGTGCCTGGCATGTCACAGGACCTCAGTAGATGTTTGCCATGTGAATGAATAGGGTTCACTTGCCTGAGGAGATGTGGCTGGACCCTTACTTAAATGTCTCCAGACCTTTGTTACAATCCCTCCAGCACCAAAGACCCTAATGGCAGAGAAGATCAAAAGACTCTGGAGCCTGGGGGCGGTGACCTAATCAAACCATGATGCTTATATTTATTGCTATTATTGAAATATAATTCACATACCATACAATTCATTCATTAATGAATGATGCAATTCAGTGATTGTTAGTATATTCACAGAGTCATGCCACCATTGCCCCAATTTTACATTTTCACTACCCCAAAAAGAAATCCTATACTTATTAACTGTCATCCCCACACACATCAACTCTATCCGTTTGTCCCTAGAAAAACACTGATTTACTTTATATATAGATTTGTCTATTCTGCACATTTCATATCAGTGGACTCAGACAATATGTGGTCTTTTAGGAGTGACTTGTTTCAGTCAGCATAATGTGTTCATGGTTCATCTATGTTGTGGCATGTATCAATATTTCATTTCTTTTCTGAATAATATTCCTTTTTTTTTTAAGACGGAGTTTTGCTTTTGGTGCCCAGGCTGGAGTGCAGTGGCATGACCTCAGCTCACTGCAACCTCCACCTCCCAGGTTCATGGGATTCTCCTGCTTCAACCTCTGGAGTAGCTGAAATTACAGGCACGCACCACAACATCAAGCACATTTTCGTATTTTTAGTAGAGAAAGGGTTTCACCATGTTGGTCAGGCTGGTCTTGAACTCCTGACCTCAGGCGATCCACCTGCCTCGGCCTCCCAAAGTGCTAGGATTACTGTATTATATGAATACATCACATTTTGCTTATCTGCTCTTCAGCTGATGGACATTTAGTTTCTTTCTGCTTTTGCCTATTACGTATGTTACTATGAACATTCATGTGCAAGTTTCCGTGGATATATGTTTTCATTTTCTTGGTTATATTCCCAGGCATGGGTCACGTAGTCCCTCTGTGTTTAACATTTTGACGAACTGCCAGGCTGTTTTCCAAAGCAGCTGTGCCATGTCACAGTCCCACCAGCAGTGCACAGGGGCCCTGGTCCCTCCTGTTGTCCCCAAAGCTGCTATTGTAGGATGCTGCTTTTGAGTCTCATTGTTTATGTCACATTCCTCGTAAACTTTGCATTCTTTTCTATTATATAAAGGGTTCACTGTCAAAGTTAAAATATTTACTGTTAGGAAAAATAAAGGAAACACAAAAATGAGAAGCATTTGGATTGTGCATATTCATTTAGGGAAACTGAGTTGCATTAAAAAAAAGGGAAGAAAGCTGGAGCTGTCAGATTCAGTTTCTAGAAAGTTTCTCTTCTCTGTTTTGGTGCCTCCATATTTTGAGGAACTAGACTTCATAAATATGTGAGTACAAAGTAAAAGGATTCTCTCTTTGCTTTGTATGCTTGAGCAGCAGAATCACTAAAGAGATTCCTTGAAGGCAGGCACGGGGGCTCACACCTGCAATCCTAGCACTTTGGGAGGCCAAGGAGGCCAGATCACCTGAGCTCAGAAGTTTGAGACCACCCTGGGTAATATAGTGAAACCCAGTCATTACTAAAATACAAAAAGTTAGCCAGCCGGGATGGCACATGCCTGTAGTCCCAGCTACTCAGGAGATTTAAGAATCTCTTGAACCTGGGAGGCGGAGGTTGCAGTGAGCTGAGATCACACTACTGTGCTCCAGCCCGGGCAACAGAGCAAGACTATGTCTCCAAAAAATAAAATAAAGAATAAAAAGAGATTCCTTGAGTTGTAACAAATCTGTGGCCCATTTTTAGGCTTCTGTAGGTGCAAATGTCAAAAAAAATGCATTTTCTTACAGGTGATGAACTGAATAAACTCTGATTTGCTAGTCAATCTCTTAAATTCTTGGGAATCTAAAACCATTTTAGTGAAGTAAGACAATGGAGGCTGTTTTTCTATATGTTTACCCCAACAGTATAATTTTCATAACATGCACTGAACTTGAGGTTACAGAAGATTCATTGTTCCCTGTCAATGTTTGCATTCATTTGCAGAGCTTTACTTTTTTGGAAATGATCTTACCATGTGCAGGAAAAGCATTCCTAGCTTTCCTCTGCCCTGGCTAACTGTGGAAGTTCAGCTTTGAAAGAAAACAAAAAAAAAAAACTTTGTGAGCCACTCTTCACGATTAATCTTATTTATTTACATTTTTCAAAGGCGTAGTCAGAATGTTTGTTTGTTTATATTTGTTCTCCTTGAAGAAAACTAACAATTCATCCCTGAGTTTGAAAACTCCATGTAGCACTTTCCCTGGCTGAGGGAGAAAAGTATATGCCCAGAATATGATTTTTTAAGTCACATTTCAGAGGCAGTTTTCATTTTCTTAATAATTTCCTTTAAGAGGCAAGTTTTTAAACCACGAGTTGTATTTTGTTGTTGCTGTTCTTGTTGTTTTCATGAAACTCCCAGAGGCTTAACAGGACGGTGTTGGTGAATGATACGGTGGTTTCTGGTACATGCTCGGGGCAGAATGCTCCAGTGCAGCTGTGTGTCATTACTGGGTGCCAGCTGTGTACATAACTGTTTATTGGTTCCAGTGGATATTGTGCTCCAGAAAACACTCACATGTGTTGAAAAAAAAACTTTATCAGTTATTTTCACATCAAATCCTTTGCAAATTAAAACATATTCAACGATTTTCATCAGCATCCATTTAGCAAAAGGGAAGTAAATGAATAAAGAAACAAATCTGCTTTTTGCAGGGTGAAGAACCAAGTTAACCTGTGTTCCAGTTAACCACTGCTCAGTAACAAACCATTGCAAAATATAGTAGCTTAAAATAAACAGCATTTATGTAGCTCGTGATCACGTGTTGGTAATCCAGGCGTGGCTCAGCAAGGCAGTTCTCCTAGTTTCCCTCATGCATCTGTGGTCAGTTGCAAATCAAGTGGACCACATTGCAGATGTTGGCTGGACTCTCTCACTTCTCGGAGGCCTGAGCTGAGAATACGAGGCTGCCTCAGCTTCGATACACCTGGTCTCTCATCTTCCAGCAGGTTAGCCCAGGCTTGTTCACATGGCAGCTAGGCAAAGTCCTTCAGAGACCTAAATTTTGAACTAGCCTATTACCACTTCTCTATTTTGTTGGCCAAGACAAATCAGAAGACAAGCCCAGATCCAAATGGAAGAAAAATAGATTTCACATTTAGACATAGCTTCATAGTCACATTACAAAGGCTATGCAAACAGGAAGGAGTGACAGATAGTGGCCATTTTTGCAATATTTCACAACTTATTTTATGACTATCTAAGAATGTACTAAGAACACATTAAAATGGTCCATGCTGTTATATTCTTTAATTACAGTGTTTTTAATATATATATATATGTATATGTATATATACTAAAATTTGGTATGTATATATGTATATATATTAAAATATGTCTATGCATGTATTTTTAAATTTGTGTATATATTAAAATACCTCATCTTTTGGACTTAAAAGAGATTGGCCATATCTATAACAAGGGACTTTTTCAAATTTTCCCTTGTGATATGAGTTGCATGTTTCTGGCAGTTCTGAAGCAGATATTAAAGAACATGCCACAAATTATATATGGGTTTTCATTTTATTTTTCTTAGGAAAGACTTTCTCCTTTTTAGTTGCAAAATGAATAATATGGCTTTTCTTCAACAATTTTTATTATGAGCTTTTAAATGTCATTGCGACAGTGATAAGTTCGGGCAATCTCTGTTTGTTTTATTACACAAGAGACACTGTGGTTTAGAATTGTTTGTACATCCATAATAATTAACTTATCTTTTAAATAAGCACCTAAGAACATCTGACACCTTTTGGATTAATAATTACTGTTTATTGTGAATTCACTCACTGGAGTTCACTAGTGGTTATCTTATGTTTCCATGACGGTTTCAACCGTTGACTCAAAAATCAAAATTATTGCAGTTTCAAAGGTAAAGAAAGAAAGATACTGTGGTTGTTAAGAAATGGGAACATTTTAAAATTATGCTTTAAGTTCTGGGGTACATGTGCAGAATGTGCAAGTTTGTTATATAGTTATACGCATGCCATGATGGTTTGCTGCATCCATCACTCTGTCATCTACATTAGGTATGTCTCCTAATGCTATCCCTCCCCTACTCCCCCATCCCCTGATAGGCCCCAGTGTGTGATGTTCCCCTCTCTGTGTCCATGTGTTGTCATTTTCAACTCCCACTTATGAGTGAGAACATTCGGTGTTTGGTTTTCTGTTCTTGGGTTAGTTTGCTGAGAATGATGGTTTCCAGCTTCATCCATGTCCTTTAAATATTTAAAGGACATAAACTCATCCTTTTTTATGGCTGCATAGTATTCTATGGTATATATGTGACACATTTTCTTTATCCAGTCTATCATTGATGGGCATTTGGGTTGGTTCCAAGTCTTTGCTATTGTTGAACAGTGCTGCAGTAAACATACATGTGTATGTGTCTTTATAATAGAATTATTTATAATCCTTTGGGTATATACCCAGTAATGGGATTGCTGGGTCAAATGGTATTTATAGTTCTAGATCCTTGAGGAATTGCCACACTGTCTTCCACAGTGGTTGAACTAATTTACACTCTTCCAATAGTGTAAAAGCGTTAAGAAATGGGAACTTTTATACATTACTGATGGGAATGGAAATTAGTTCAATCACTTCAGACAGCAAATTGGCAATACCTAGTAAAGGCACACACCCTACAAAAAGCAATTTTATTTCCAGATGTTTATCCAGGAGAAAATCTCATGCACTACAAAGGAGACATGTACAATGATAGTCCTTGCACTGTTACATTTATTTACTCATTTACTCAGCAAGTATTTATTAAGCACATACTATGTCTCACATAGCAGAAGACAAAACAAAACACCTGCCTGCAAGGGGCTTACATTCCAGAGGAAAAAGACATATAAAGAGCAAAATAAATAAGGAAATATATTGCAGGTAAATTGATGATAAGGGCTGTGAAGAAAAATAAGAGAGTAAAAATGAGTAGGAAGTATTGGGGAGGTGGTTAAACATTTAAATATTCTGTACAGGGATGGCCTTGCTGAGAATGTCACAATTAGAGTCACAGATTTAACAAATGCAAACACAAGATTCTCACATAATTTTAGATCATCCGTGAATTTTTTTTGTTAGGATAAGTATATCCCATATACCACTTGGGGTATACTTATACTACACATGAACTTGTTATTTATCTGAAATTCAGATTTAACTGGATGTCCTGTCTTTTCTCTGGCAATCCCACTGATAACCGAGAAAAAATATGGGAAGAAGAGGGAGCAAATTAAGTGAACAAGATGAGATCATCAAATGAATGAACTTCCGGAAGAGAAGCCCAGCAGGCAGAGGAAACACTAGGAGCAAAGGGCCTGGCTGTTTGTAAATAGTGAAAACTTAGATGTAACTTGTCCCTCGGCAGGAGAACATAGACATATCCTTTGGTATATTTGCACCATGGAATCCAATAAATGGATGAAATACAAAAACACTTAAATTGATACATCTCAAAAACATGATGTTGAATGGAAAAGAAGCCAGGAAAAGATAACTCTGTTCTGGCTGCTTTTCTCTAAGGTTGAAAAACACACAAAACAGTGTATACTGTGTATAGCTACATTCAAATGCAGTCCAAGGACAAAAACAATAGGGAATGCTAGAGACCTATGTTAGGAGACTGTCAAATTCTGGGGAGGGAAGGAATAAGGATGAGAGGCATGGCTTTAGCATTCTCTCTCTCTCTCTCTCTCTCTCTCTCTCTGTCTCAATAAGCAAATAAGGCAAAGTATTTAACCTTAATAGTATTTACATAGCAGTCTAATATACTATCTGTGCTATTTTTGTGGGGGGAGGGGGATGGTGTTTCGCTCTTGTTACCCTGGCTGGAGTGCAGTGGTGTGATCTCAGCTCACTTTAACCTCCACCTCCTGGGTTCAAGTGATTCTCCTGCCTCAGCCTCCTGAGTAACTGGGATCTCCAGCGCTTACCACCACATCTGAATAATTTTGTATTTTTAGTAGAGATGGTGTTTCACCATGTTGGCCAAGCTGGTCTTGAACTAACTTCAGGCGATCCACCTGCCTCAGCCTCCCAAAGTGCTGGAATTACAGGTGTGAGCCACTGTGCCTGGCCTATCTGTGCTTTTCTGCTTGCTTGCTTTCTTTCTTTCTTTCTTTCTTTCTTTTTCTTTCTTTCTTTCTTTCGTGACTTCAAAATTTAAAAACCCAGAATTTTAGGTACTTTTGTATGATGAGGAACTCAGTGCAGTAGGAAGCAACTTATGAGTGTGTTAATATTTGATCTAGCAGCAACCCTCCACTGATCCTGGCAGGTGACAGCTCTGGGTGAACAGCGCTCATGACCTAGAGTGAGAAGCTGTCTATTCTCATTCTGAATGTCCCTCAGTCACTGGAAGCCATTGGGCAGGCCAGGAACTTACTGCCCATTTCCTCCTCTGTCAGGTGGAGGTGTTGACACAAGCCTTCAACCCTCAACGAATAAGACAACAGCCACACAGTGCCTGTAAGTGTTGTAAGCCTGAGTGGTTGTGGCATTTCATTTTGTCTGATGTGGGATGCACCGTGGGTTTCTCTTTGAACCGAACACTGCAACTTTCTAGGTATAGACTTGGCAAGTTACTTTATGTCCTCGAGCCTCGATTTCTGGATCTATACGATGGGAATTACGACCTACTGTGCAGTCTTGCTGCAAAGATTATAGATAATCCACATGATATGCACGGCACCGCTCAACAAATCATAGATATTATCATTATTATTATGACTGTTATTATTAGCGGATCATAGTTTAGGTTATGACCATTTCCAAAAGAATTTCCTTTGTAAGAACACACTTAGACAACTCAGGTTCATTTTCTACTTCTCTCTGCAGACTACCTTCTGATGTAGAGTTGTAGTTCTGACTCCTAAAAAAGATGGGATAAAATGGGGTCTGCCTCACTTTTTGGCCGTGTTGTCACTGACTCGCTGAGTGAAGCAGGGCTGCAAGGGCCTGAGAAGGCAGAAGGAACCGGAAGTTGATCTATGGGCGTGTATAATATGGCGCCACACAGTTGAAGATGAGATGTAGCAGCATTTCAGGAATAAATGCTGAAGTTCAGAGCAAGCACCTTTGACGTGACTGACAGGCATTCCCGCGGGAAGGCAAACAGTGCACCCTCAATTGCTGAAAGGTTATTTAAATACACTTGCTATTTAAATGGACTTGCATTCTCTCCTGTGTTGTTCACACACGAGCAGGGGGAACATCTCTGCAAGGAGCATACACTTGGCGCACTCAGAGGACAGGGATGGAATTGGAATGTAGGGCACAATTATTTAGGACAAGAGTGTTTCCTACGATTAACTTACAGGACATAATTCACCCGGGGTCTCATTAAAGCTCACAGCAGTTACCTATGAGGCTTAAACCAAGGATCGACATCTAACATAGCGGAGAAGGCGGTGTTGTATACAGACAAAAGCTGCCAGATTTCACACCCTTAGTGGATGTAGATAATGGAAATAATACCGTAGCATATGTTTTATTTAATATGTGCTCTGTGCTCAAAACTCCCACTTTATACGTTACACAATGCAATCCTCATAGCGCACCGATAAGTAGGAAACTGAGATGAAGAAAAGGTTAGAACTCATTAGCCTAAGGTTACACAACTAGTAAGCTGTTGGTTGGTGGTTCAAACCTCAGGAGCTGGCTACCATAGCCTGTACTGCTAACCACTGTCTTATTATACTCTATGTCTTTGGGCAGAAAAGTGGATTAAACACCAGTTTCAGCCTGCTGCGCAGACAGGTTTTTCAAAAAGCACTTCTGGAAGATTCATGCGGACCTGTTCAAAGCCCCACAGGGAGGAGGAACAGAATCAGACATGTCACTGTGATTGCCATGAGGGTTATATTGAAAATCAACAGAATTCATGAGTAGCTGCATTCAAATATGCACCAAGAAGGAACCAGGGTCACAAACTGAGGCTCAGCCTATGCCCCATCATGGGGCAAGGCCCTGTTGACCCAGAGTATCTCCAGGTGTCTGCGGAGCTCTGCTCCATTGCCATGATTCTGATTTCAAGGGATGGCCGAAATGTTTTGTCGCAGAACGTGATTTTTGGCGCTACAACTTACCATTCTTTCCTCAGGGTTCCCTCCACTCCACCAAAAACCAATCTAAGACTCTTCCCGCTGTGAGCCCTTTATCAGCCCATGTCCCCTTTTCCTCATAAGTAAGCCATGATGGAAAAAACAGAATGTACTTTTGAGGTCTTAGAAATTTACTTGTGGCCAGGTGCGGTGGCTCACGCCTGTAATCCCACCACTTTGGGAGGCCGAGGCGGGTGGATTGCCTGAGCTCAGGAGTTCACGACCAGCCTGGGCAACACAGTGAAACCCCATCTCTACTAAAATACAAAAAAAGTTACCCAGGCGTGGCAGTGTGCACCTGTAGTCCCAGCTACTCCGGAGGCTGTGTTAGGAGAATTGCTTGAACTTGGGAAGCGAAGGTTGCAGTGAGCCCAGATCCCACCACTGCACTCCAGCCTGGGCGACAGAGCTAGACTCTGTCTAAAAAAAAAAAAAAGAAAAGAAAAGAAATTGACTTGGATTCAAATCTGCCTCCTTCTAGGTATAGACCTTTGGCAAGCTACTTTCCGCAAGTGTTTCTGAGCCTCGATTTGTGAAGCTACAATGGGAATTAATAAGACCGACTGTGCAGTATTACTACAAAGATTATAGATAATGCATGTAATGTGTATGGCACTGCTCAGCAAATCATAAATATGATTATCCTTATCACTGTTATTATTAACTGATCATATTAATAGTTCAGGGTATAACCATTTCCAAGGGAATGTCCTTTGTAAAGGGCACAAGAGGCATTCTCTGAAGATTTGAAAGGTACTTTCCTTTCTCTTCCCTATATATTTCCTCTCTGCTGAGAACTTGATTTCACTTTTGAGAAAAGATCTGTGCCTACCTTCCCAAAACCACACAAAGAAGTTAAAAGCATGTAAACAAAGGAAGAAGCTTAGATCTCTAAAAGTCAACATGAAAACAATTCAGAGTTTATGAAGGAGAGACTCAGGAGAGATGGAAGCATGTCCATTTCAAGGGCTAATAGAAATTAGACCTGCTCTATTATTAACACCTTTTATTAGGCCCTTCAAAAGCTTTCGGGAGTCTTCAGAATGCATTGCAGGTATCTCCAAAAAGGGGCTTTCATGTTGGGGCCAGTAGTGCAACTGGCCCCTGTTTGTTTATGAGAAACAGCTGTCACAGTTCCAGATTTTAAGGAAGGCTGCTTTCCTTAAAACAGTTCTAGGGAATTGCATATTAACTCTGGTCAAATGCTCCTTTCTTTTCTTTTTTTCTTTTTTTTTTTTTTTTTTTTTTTTTTTTTTTTGAGACAGTCTCACTCTGTTGCCCAGGTTGGAGTGCAGTGGCACAACCTAGGCTCACTGCAACCTCTGCCTCCCAGGTTCAAACGATTCTCCTGCCTCAGCCTCCTGAGTAGCTGAGATTGTAGGTGTCTGCCACCATGCCTGGCTAATTTTTGTATTTTTTAGTAGAGATGGGGTTTCACCATGTTGGCCAGGCTGATCTTGAACTCCTGACCTCAGGTGATCTGCCTGCCTCGGCCTCCCAAAGTGCTGGGATTACAAATGCTGTTTTCTTAGCCAGCATGGTGATGCGTGCCTGTAATCCCAGTTACTGGGAGTCTGAGGCAGGGGATTTGCTTGAACCTGGGTGGTGTATGTTGCAGTGAGCTGAGATCGCGCCACTGCACTCCAGCCTGGGCGACAGAGCAAGACTACTCCGTCTCCAAAAAAATAAAATAGTGCTGTTTTCTACCATTACTGACTCCCCTACTTTTTATTAGCAGGACAGATTTAACTATAAAAATATATTGGGTTATGATCACAATGCTTGGCTAAAAGAGAGTGATAAAGTGAAATTAGATGCTGTATGCCACATGCAGGGTAACACATTTTGAGGATCTGGAATACAATAAAATTATTAAAACAAAAAGCACTGCCCTGATGCCCACCTTTGAGACATTCTTGACGGAGCGCATAAAGAAATATGCAAAGGTGGTGATGAAAATGTGCTGAGCGTAGAGATGTGCACGAATTATTTAGGGCATGGAAGAGGGGAACCTTGGGGAAGGCTTCGTGGGGAATGAGGCGTCTGAGCGGAGTTGGAAGAGTGAGTGGGAGTTAACCAGGTGTCAGGGAGGATGGGAGGGTTTTCTGTGCAGATGTACAGCCGTGCAAAGCAAGAAGGCAAGAAGCACAGGGACTCGTAGGAGCTTCTCACTGGCTGGGAGGTGAAACGCCAGCAGAGAGTAGTGGTTGGTGAGACCAGACAGCAGGCAGGCCCTGTTTCCCACCAGACTGTAGGCAGAAGCGGGCAAAGGCCACTTCCACACCTGTTTGCCACCGTGTCCCAGCCCCAACCAGTGCCTGGTGAGGAACCAATGCCAACGAGCTTGGGTGTCAGTCTGGGTGTGAGAGATAATTTCAGAAGGGGAGTATCATGATTATATTTCATTTTAGAGATGGAAGCAATTGGTTAGAAAGCGTTTCCATCAGAGTTAAGTTCTTAAAACTGCAATGCTGCATCCAAGAATGTTCATTCATTCATTTTATTCACTCATTCGACAATTTGTTGTTGCTGTTTTTTAGAAACAGGCTTTCGCCCTGTCACCCAGGCTGGAGTGCGGTGGCATGATCCTAGCTCGCTGCAGCCTCCAATCTCTGGGCTCACGTTATCCTCCCACTTCTGCCTCCCGAGTAGCTGGGACCACAGGCACATGTCACCACCACACCATTTTATTTTTTTAGAGATGGGGTCTCACTATATTGCCCAAGCTGGCCTCAAACTCTTGGCCTCAAGTGATCCTCATGCCTCAGCCTCCCAAGTAACTGGGCCTCAAGTGATCCTCATGCCTCAGGCTCCCAAGTAACTGGGCCTCAAGTGATCCTCATGCCTCAGGCTCCCAAGTAACTGGGCCTCAAGTGATCCTCATGCCTCAGCCTCCCAAGTAACTGGGCCTCAAGTGATCCTCATGCCTTGGCCTCCCAAGTAACTGGGACTACTGGCATGCATCACTACACCTGGATAATTTTTATTAAAACAATTTTTTTTTGTAGAGTTGGCAACTTGCTGTGTTGCCCAGGCTGGTCTTAAAATCCTGGCCTAGTGTGATCCTCCTGCCTTCGCCTTCCAAAGTGTTGGAATTACAGGTGTGAGCCCCCAAGCGAGGCCTCAACAAATATTTATTACATGTTTAGTATATGCCAAGGACTGTTCTAGGCTCAGGAGGTTTACCAAAAAGCCGAATGGACTTAAATCCCTGCACTCATGGGAAGGACAGGTAATAAACAAAACAGCTAAGTAAGTCAATTATACAGAGACAAATCAACTAGGGGAGGGATTAGGAACAGGAGGAACAGCAGGAGGGCAGTGAGAGGAGTTGCTATTTTTAAGGAAGGTGCTTAGAAAAGACCTCACTAATAAGGGGGCATCTGAGCAGGGACCTGAAAAGGCAGGAGCTTGATTCCTGCTGGTATCTGGAGTAGTGCCTTCCAAGCAGAGGGAAGTGCAAAGGCCCTGGGGCTAGCGCTAGCCTAAAGATGACAGGGTGCCCGGAGCAGAGTAAAAGCCAAGAGGTAGGATCCTTGTGCTGAGTGGAGGCTCTAATCTGCAGGATCAATGTTAGATTAGGAACTGATGGGACGGCACATGAGACTGTCAACTCCCAGGTGGTTTCGCTGTAACTGGGACTCCTTCCACAGTTAATAGTGAATATAAAGTAATTCTGCGGCCATGCTGCCTGTGACCACCAGCATATTTCATGTGTACAGCACATGGCAGGCAAGCATGGACAATAAGAGCTCAAGCCTCCAAAGGACAACTCTGGGTTCAAATCTGATTGGCAGAGTCCCCTCAGGCATGTGGCTTCATCTACTTTTTTGTTCAGAGACAGGATCTCGCTCTGTCACCCAGGCTGGAGTGCAGTGGGGCAATTTCGGCTCACTGCAGCCTCTACCTCCTAAGTTCAAGCAATTCTCAGCCTCCCAAGTAGCTGGGACTAAGGCCCCCCCCCACCACACCCGGCTAATTTTTTTTTTGTGTTTTTGGTAGAGATGGGGTTTCACCATGTTGGCCAAACTGGTCTTGAACTCCTGGCCTCAGGTGATCCACCCACTTTGGCTTCCCAAAATGCTGGAATTTCAGGCATAAGCCACCATGTCTATGTGTCTAAATTCTAAGACGCATATCTTAGAATAGGCCAGGCACGGTCCTATCAGGTGGCCTGCCCCGTCTCGAGGCACTCAGCAGACATAGGGTCTCATGTCATCTGCCCATCACATGCAGATGTTCTCTCTTCCTTCTTTTCTGGCTGCCATCACCCTCCTCATCCCTTCCTACCTCCCCCATTTCCAGACCTCAAGCTCCTCTCCTCTCTTTAAGAGTTCAGCTCTTTTCAAAATAAGCTCCTTTAGTCTGTGTAAGAGAAGCAAGGGTTACCCCAGGTATTCAGCTCTCCAAGTCCTGCTGACCCACCGAAAGGGCAAAAAGAAAACTATTTCTGCTGCTTTCTGACTTGTCTTCAGCAATGACAGCAAAACACAAGGCAAAGGCCCATACACCAGCCAGCATGTTTCTCTTTTCAGAAAGACTCTTCGAAAAGTATTCAACTCGAGCTGAAAATGGAAGCACTCTAAATTATTTAATCACAACTGTATGTTAGGGTTGGTCAGTGAACCAACATTTTGCAAAAGATTATTTGATTCATGGCCATGTATGCCTAGTGTTCCATTTTTGGAACGCCATGTAACTCAACAATGGAACATAATTTTCTCTCTTCAAATTCTTGTTTCTTGAATTTTTCTAGGTTACATACGTGACTTTCATGCAAAAATTCAAAAATCTGCAACGTCAGGCATAAATGGGTTAAACCTTTGCAAGTAGCTGCCTGAATTCTCAGTGGTAGAATTGGCTACTCTTTGGGGGCAGTCCACTGTGGCATTCTGGCTGGCAAGGCTTTTTAGCTGTGAACTCCTAGGGTAACACTGGTGGAACAGGGAATCTTTTTCCTTTATGTTTTCATTTCCAGGTAACTTAAGTTTGAATTTTATTTCATTCATCGAGTTTTACCATGACCTATTTCTTTTCTTTTTCTTTCTTTTGTTTTACTTTAAGTTCTGGGATACATGTGCAGAACGTGAAAGTTTGTTACATAGGTATACATGTGCCATGGTATACATGTGCCATAGGTATACATGTGCCATGGTGGTTTGCTGCACCTATTAACCCGTCATCTAGGTTTTAAGCCCCACATGGATTACATATTGTCCTTATGCTCTCCTTCGCCTTCCCCTCCAGCCCCAGTAAACCCTGGTGTGTGATGATCCCATCCCTGTGTCCATGTGTTCTCATTGTTCAACTCCCACTTATGAGTAAGAACATGTGGTATTTGGTTTTCTGTTCCTGTGTTAGTTTGCTGAGAATGATGGATTCCAGCTTCATCCATGTTCCTCCAAAGGACATGATCTCATTCTTTTTTATGGCGGCATAGTATTCTATGGTGTATATGTGCCACATTTTCTTTATCCAATCTATCATTGATAGGCATTTGTGTTGGTTCCAGATCTTTCCTATTGCAAATAGTGCTGCATAAACATATGTGTGCTAATTCAAGAAGTAGATATTAAAAAGATAAATAAATTAAAACATAAATAAATAAACAAACACATGTGTGCATGTCTTCATAGTAGAACAATTTACAATCCTTTGAGTATATACTCAGTGACAGGATTGCTGGGTCAAATGGTATTTCTGGTTCTAGATCCTTGAGGAATCACCACACTGTCTTCCACAGTGGTTGAACTAATTTACACTCCCACCAACAGTGTAAGAGCATTCCTATTTCTCCACAGCCTCACCAGCATCTGTTGTCTCCTGATTTTTTAATGATCTCCATTCTAACCAGTGTGAAATGGTATCTCATTGTGTTTTTGATTTGCATTTCTCTAATGACCAGTGATGATGAGCTTTTTCTCATATGTTTCTTGGCCACATAAATGTCTTCTTTTGAAAAGTGTCTGTTCATATCCTTTACCCACTTTTTGATGGGCTTGTTTTTTTCTTGTAAATTTGTTTAAGTTCCTTGTAGATTCTGGATAATAGACCTTTGTCAGATGGGTAGATTGCAAAAAATTTCTCCCATTCTGTAGGTTGCCTGTTCACTCTGATGAGTTTCTTGTGCTTTGCAGAAGTTCTTTAGTTTGACTTGATCCCATTTGTCAATTTTGGCTTTTGTTGCAATTGCTTTTGGTGTTTCAGTCACCATGACCTATTTCTGTTAGTGCTTCAAATTCTTTAAATGTAGCTTTTCTTCCTTCAATTCTTATCTATTCCCCCAAGCACAAAAGGTTTTGGGAGGAGTAAAGAGATCTTGTGCCAGGTAGTAGTTTTGGTTGTGGGGATACAGTGAAAACATGGCACATATGCCCCATGGAATACTATGCAGCCATACAAAGAATGAGATCATGTCCTTTGCAGGGACATGGATGGAGCTGTGGACCATTATCCTTAGCAAACTAACACAAGAGGAGGAAACCAAATACTGCATGTTCTCATTTATAAATGGGAGTTAAATGATGAGAACACCTGGACAGATGGAGGGGACAGCACACTCTGGGGCTTATGAGAGGGTGGAGGGTGAGAGGAGGGAGAGGATCTGGAAAATAACTAATGGGCTTAATAACTCAGTGACAAAATAATTTGCACAACAAACCCCCATGACATTAGTTTACCTTTGCAACAAACCTGCGCATGTACCCCTAAACTTAAATAAAAGTTTTTGTTTTTTTTTTTTTTAAAAAGCCCACAAGGATTATGTTTATTCAGTCAGGCTCTGTTCTAAGTGCTTTTTATATATTAACTTATTTAATCCTCATAACAACCCTATAAGATAGGCAGTATCATTGTCCACCCCCATTTCATAGTTGAGTGTTCTCAACTGAGGCACAGAGAGGTTAAGAAACTTGCCTAAACTTGCATAGCTAGTATGTGGCCCAGGCAAGATTCAAGCCCAGGCAGAATGGCCTCAGTCTGTGGCCTTTGCACAGGGCTGTGAATACTGATGGTGGCTAAGTGTTAAGAAAAAAATTAACAAGATGGTGATACATTAAGCATGTGGGGGAAGCCATTCCCCACGCACTGATTGCCGAAGGTTATCTAAGAGGCGGGGTTTGAGCTAGAACCTGAAAGACGACCAGCAGCCAGCTACCCAAAGAGTAGGGTAGGGAGCAGGGACTGGCCTTCCAGGCAGAGGAAGCAGGAAATGTGAATAATGTGTGATGAAGACAAAGAGGTTGTGGCAGGAGCAGTAAGAAGCCACCAGCAGTTTTTAAGCAGAGCTTAAAACTGAGCTCTTTCTTCAATCTGGGCTGCTGGGTGACCTGGGAATGTGTGACCTGGAACATAGGGGAGTCTGGAAGAGGGCTCTGTAGCTGGAGGGTAGGGGTGACATGGTTTTGGGTGGGGCTGGGTGGCAAAAGATAAGACTGGATGGCCAGGAGGGCCTGGTACTCGGGACTTATGGCCATCAGAAGGAATGTGGACTTTTTTCCCTACAGCCAGGGAGGCCCTGAATGGGTTTTAAATGGAAGTTGTAGGAGCAGACCTGGGTTTTAGGAGAATCGCTCCAGCTGGAGTGGAGAAGGCATCAGAGAGAGACAAGATCAGCACCCATGCACAAAGCTGCCGCAGACATCCTGGCGAAAGGTGAGGTGGCCTGAGCGCACCTGGGGTCAGCGGTCACTCAGCACCAGGCACTGTTGAGATAAGGGACTGGCCTCATGACCTTTCCAGAGGTATTTATGAGGACAGGCTTGGTGATCAGGTGATCAGGTGAAGAATGAGAGAATGGAGGGAGGGAAATGAGCCCTCTCTCCCTGTTTCTGGCTTTGGGGAGGAAGAGGGAGCCTGGTGTTTACTACCTGCAGGCAGGATTGGTCAGTGAGACAAGTCCAGTTTAGGACATACAGAAGGTGTCAGTGGCCAAGGGGGAAAAGCAGCAGGTATAGAGGTGGATAGAGTTCAACACTCCTCTAAGAATGGAAACAAACTATTGGAAGAGAATGGTAGGTTTGGGCTGGGCACAGTGGCTCATGCCTGTAATCCCAGCACTTTGACTGAGGTGGGTGGATCACCTGAGGTCAGGGGTTCAAGACCAGCCTGGCCAACATGGTGAAACCCCGTCTCTGCTAAAAATACCAGAAAATTAGCTGAGCTTGGTAGCGGGTGCCTGTAATCCCAGCTACCTGAGAGGCTGAGATAGAAGAATCACTTAAATTCCAGGTGGAGGCTACAGTGAGCCGAGATGGCGCTGCTGCATTCCAGTCTGGGTGACAGAATGAGAATTTGTCTCAAAAAAGAAAAAAAAAGTATTGTAGGTCTGAACATTTCCTCATCGCCCATTATGACATGTTGCAGTCAAAACAAATTAGGACTAGAACTAGGTCTGAGTCCAGAGAAACAATACTCCCTGTGAGGACCTCAGAGTACAAGGAGATGGGCTCCAATTGCATTACCAAAAAATGGGGCTTTCCATTGGAATCAGCCCCACGGACTTTAGAGAGGTACCTGGGAATCCCAGTCAAACCTGGCTTCCCATTCCTCAGATTCAGATCATCAAGTCCCCACTCAGCTTGAAATAAGACAGGTAATTAAGACCAGCCTGGGCAACATGACAAAACCCTGTCTCTACGAAAAATGTAAAAATTAGCAGGGTGTGGTGGGCTGTGCCAGTGGTCCCAGCTACTTAGGAGGCTGAGGCAGGAGGATCACTTGAGGCCAGAAGGGGGAGGTTACAATGAGCCATGATCATACCACCGGACTCCAGCCTGGGTGACAGAGTGAAATCCTGTCTCTAAAACAAACCAACAAACAGAACAGGTACTCCTTAACACCAGTGTTTAACTTTTATTCCAACACTAACTGTATACACTTTCCCTTTCTATTGATTGTGAGGCCTTTTGAGCTGTTAAAATTTTTTGCCAGTGTTGTTTAGAAAACAAAACATGACCTGTTACTGGAAAAGGATGTAATTTTCAGTCAGCTGGAAGATAAGATGTGAGTGATTTCTTTTTATTACAAAGTTCGTAAGTCCTCGGAGCCCACCTGTATCCTGGGAATGATGGTTCTGGATCTACCAGGCACTAGGTCTACTGCGGTGGGAGGAAATCCAGTCTCTCCCCTGAAGAGTGGATGGGTGCAGGTTGGAAATTAAAGAGATGCACGGATTCTAGAGGAAGTTTTTACCCCAGAAACAAGTCGGCTTTTGCTAAGTGGAGGCTCCTGCCAGCATCCCCTTTTATTTTATCACCATGTTTTGACAATTCTTGAAAAAAAAAAATGTGTCTAAGAGCAAATTGAGCTCCTCAAGCGATAAACATTTAGACATACCCTGTGAATTGAGTTATTGTTCTTGGTGGGGAATCTTCCCAGAGTTTCTCTTTTTTGGAAAGAGAACGTGTCAGCCCGTTTTCCTCCCCCGGGTCTCTCGCCATGGAAGTCTCCCTCTCCCAGTCATTGTTGCAAAGCCTTGACAATAGCCCACGACTGGGTTATCCTGCAGCAACTTCCATTGAAGAGTTGAGGGGAGACTACAATTCAAGACAATTGGACTAGATCGAGGGGTAAGAGCTGCGCCTTCAGCCAAAGGAGCTGCTGCCTCCGGGTCCGCAGGGTAGGAGAGGGCCTCGTGCGGTGGCTTCGGGTGGGTTTTGTGGAGGAGCCGGGGGTTCCCCGCCTGGGGACCGCCGTGCTGGGCATCCCGCGCGCTTCGGAGACGTGCAGCCTCACCCGGGAGCGAACTTTGTCTCGCCTGCTGGTGCGGCAGAGAGGGGCTGGGAAGCCAAGCCTGCTCTGGGGGTGACCCGGGGCGTCCCCAGCTTTACGGACGGGCGGGGGCGTGCATTGTTGTCCAGGATCTGGCGGCGCTCGGAGACCCCGCGGCGGGCGTTGGCTGCGGCGGTGGCGCGCGGTGCCCGCCTTGCACCCGACCGAGCGGCGCGCCGGGGGCTGGCTCGGGGCGCACCACCATGCGGCGGGCCGGGCGCGGGCGAGGGGCGGGCCGGCGGCGGGGCTCCCTGGCTCCGGGCCAGGCTCGGCGCGAGAGGCTGTAGCCGGCGATGGGCTGACGCCGAGGGCCCGCGGCAGGGGCGGCGGCTGGGACGGGGCGGGGGCGCGCCAGCTCTGGCTGGGCGGCTGCGGGCGCCGAGGCCGCCTAGTAGGCCAAGGGCCTGCGCCCGGGCGAATGGGACGCCCGTTCCTAGGCACCAGCCGCTTCCAGCCTGAAGTTCCTCGGCTCCTTTGGAAGCGCAAAAAATAAAAGGTAATGTGTCTTTGTTTCCCGGTGGCGGTGGCAGGGAGGCGACTGGCTGCAGCCCCTCGCCTTCTGTGTTTTCACGCTGGGCCGGGGAAAGGGACGCGCCGCTGCTTCTTGACTGGGGGCCTGGAGTCGTTAATTTCGCGTATGTTACAGTTTTTAAATGCAAACCCCACGTGGGGCACATACTGTGCGTTCTGCTGCAGCCCTCCCCGCGGTACGCGCGCTCTCTCCCCCCTCCCCCACCCCACCTTGGGCACCTCAGTCCCACGCTGTCCGAATCCACCCGGGGAGATTGGAAAGGACGTGGCTTTAGGCAGGCTGGGTGGGCTTTTTAAAAACCATTTTTTGGAGGTGACAGAGGAGCCCTTTCCTGGGGATGCAGGACAGGGCGTTGCAGACAAGGGTGACGGGGCCGGCCGCGGTCGCCGCTGCCCGGGGCTGCTAAGATGGACTGCTTTTTACGTTCCAAATGGCTGCAGCAAGTTTGATGCAGAGAAAACGGATGCTGGGAAGGGGAGGAAAACAGAAGGGAACCCCCCTTTAGTACGTGCTCACTTAAAATTGGCTAAATGCGTTGCTTCTGTATTGGAGGCAGCTGCTCAAATGTTGGTGCACGTTGAATTCGGAAAAGATTCCCCGGTGCCGCACGGAGAGAGAGCTGTGTGGGTTGCCTGTGTGTAACGAGCAACTCGGTGCCTTTTTCTTCAGTACCCTGTGAGCAGAGTAACTGCTCGTAGATTCAGGCGTATTCTGCGAAATTTCCAAGGGGTGGCTGTGCTAATAATAGCTCTGGCGGCGGCTTCTTAATAGACATCCTCATTCTGAACGAGGCAGCCATGCCAGCCCCCCGGGATGTGCAGCTTGCTGAGACGTGAGAACCAATGCCCGCAAAGGACTCCCTGACCCCACCATGAATGGATGCGGCGGCTCTGGCTCCCGTATGAATGGAGCATCCCGATGGAGACGCTGCTACTGCTGTTTCTGGCTTCTTTCAGTTGGAATCTTCACAGATAGTGATGAAAGGGGTTGCTTGGAAAACCTAGACAGGCACATTTCTAAGTCTGAGCGGGTCGGTGGTGACAGCCAGTTCTATTGGGATTGGATATGCCTTGACCTGATTGAGGGTTCAGCCGCTGGTACCCCCCTTCCACCTCCGCATCTATAAGTCGTCCTTTTCCACCAGCATGACTGATCTGTGGGAAAGCACCGCTCAGAGAGCCCGGGACAAACTGCTGACTTCATCCTGGGAAGCCACTGCTGACACTGGGGAAAGTACCTTAGGAATTGGATACAGTAATGTGTCCCTTTGACTTCATGAAACTTAGCTGTGTATGCCTCGTCCTTCAAATGTGCAGCAAAGTGCTTTTGCATGCGGTGAGGGGCGGGCAGGAGTTAGGGGAGAGGAAGACACATTTCATTATTTTGGTTTTGGTCTTTAAATTGCATCAGCCCCATTCATAGCATTAAGCCTCATTTATGATGAAGTGTGACTTGGATAGGGCCAGAAGCCCAAAGTCTCAAATCAACAGAAGTCTGGTTTGGTTCTCAAAGTGTTACACTTGTCTCTTGCAACCTAGAAGGTCAGGAGATGAGCCAATTTGTACGTTGTACTCTGTTGGATCCATTCTGTTGCAAAGGATGTTTGAGTTTATTTAGGGTGCAGCAGCAATATGGGTCTTGTGGCAAATAGATTTGAATCCACTTGGTCCTGAGAAGTTAAAAAGCTACAGTTAATTGAATTAGAGGCAATATTTGGACTCGCTTTGAAATTAACACTAGATTGTCCAGCCAATGAATACAATGTTTCCTCCAGATAAGTAGGAGAGAAGTAATGACTGGTGGTTAAATTGTGTAGGTAGAAGTAATGTTTTAGGGGAAAAAATAAAGGGGAATTAAATTCATTAAAGGGGAATTGTTTTAGTAGAAATGAGGATCAGAAAATCTCTCCACTTTCTTTTGTTCTGACCAAGTGTGATCTGCCACTGCTATTGCTATATTGTTTTTGGCATTTGTCTTGAACTAATTTTATTAATAAGACATGTTATTTATGGCACAGGGTCTCTTTGTAATTTGGAGACATTGTTATCCAGTCCCCCGATAGCCTGGCAGGTGGTTGGCACTATTAGCATGACCCTGTCATTGGGGAAACTGAGACCCCTTGAGGTTCAGTGAGTTGCTGATTTCATAATCCATGAAAACAGTGTCCCAGATGCGCACCACCCTTGATTTTATTGTCACAGCAAAGTTACAGCCTGAGGTCAAAGGAAAAGACACACAATGAGTCCTTATTTGGTTCTGGAACTTGGGAGAAGAGCTCTGTAGAATAGCAGACATGCAAGAGATACCAAGGAAAGAGCTCTTGAATCAGCCTTAAGGAGTGGATGCAAAAAGTGGGATTGGTTTGTAATGTGAAAGAAAGGGATGTGGAAGTTTCAGGAGGTCTCATATTGAGGGGACTTGCCAGGCTACCTTTGTCTTTAAGTGTCGGGCGAGACCACTGTCAAAGATCATTACTGACTTTACTGCGTAAATATACCGCTTGTGTTCACATTGTTTA
>NW_022436993.1:13903236-13905502 GCF_009761245.1 Sapajus apella
TATGTCAAAATGAGAAATAGACATGCTTACAGTTAACTAGCTTATGAAGTTCTTTTAAACTACTCTCCATAGAGTATTAGAATGTCTCAGTCTGGGGTCAGCAGTGACAAATGTCATATTTTTTGGATAGCACCTGATGAGAGCACTTGTGGCAGAAATTCTCTTTTTTGGTTTATCTGTTGTGAAAAATCTCAGCATCTTAGAAGCAACTTCTGGGGCCTCATAGGAGGGCAATAGGGTAATGACCTTCTAATGATTCTTCCATCTAAACCCTAAAAACTATATTCCTCTTGAGCTGAAACAGGAGCTCTCTTACCTTAACAGGATCAGCAGGTAACTCAGGCCCATGTGGCCTCGTGACCTCCCTGGGACATTGCATTTTTATCCATTCACCCCACCTTGCCCATTTCGGATACTGTGCTGTCCACCGCTCTCTAGAAATATCATGAAAGGAACAACAACAACAAGAGATGTTGGGGACGGGCGCCGTGGCTCACGTCCGTAATCCCAGAACTTTGGGAGGTTGAGGCAGGCCGATCACCTGAGCCAGGAGTTCGAGACCAGCCTGGTCCAACATGGTGAAACGCTGTCTCTACTAAAAATACAAAAGTTAGCCAGATATGGTGGCGGGCATCTGTAATCCCAGCTACTCGGGAGGCTGAGGCAGAGGAATTGCTTGAACCCAGGAGGTGGAGGCTGAAGTGAGTCAAGATTGCACCATTACACTCCAGTTTGGGTGGCAGAGTGAGACTCCAACTCAAAAAAAAAAAAAAAAAAGATGTTGGTTGTCTCTGAAAAGTTAGGCATTGACGTGAGAAAAGGAAGCAAAGGGATCATCGCATCAGTTGTGGAGGGTATGTAGATGTTTTGGGTTTTCCTACAATAACAAATCAGAGTCAGAGAACTGGGGAAAGTGGCTGCTAAAAATCTGCTCTCGTGGGGAAAGGCGTGCTGGATTTCCTCTTGAGGTGTTTCTTCCAGCCGTAATCAGACTCAAGTACAACCGTAGTATTTTCCATTGTTTTGTTTCAGAACATTTCGTCTCCAGAGCTGGTACAGTAGCTCTTGGAACTTTGGGCTTTGGAGTCACGGTGGCACACAAAGGCCAGACGGTCTTACCACTCTCTTCTGCAAGAAGTTTTCCACATCAGCATAAATCCAGCTTATCAAAAATTCTCTCCACAGCAGTTTCATTTTAGCTCCCTAAATCCATCAGCTGCCACTCTTTCCTTTGTCCCATGGAATCAGCACAGCTTTCTCTTGTAAGGAATAATTTAGACACACCCTTACATTGCAAGTAACAAGCTCTACCACCAGTGGGGCATTATTCAAAAAAATGCCTATCACTGTTCCTTTCTTACTTTTACAGAAGATGATCAGAGCTGGTGCTACTGTTTAGTACATTGCACTAATGCTTATTTAGGGGGCGTGTGTGTGTGTGTGTGTGTGTGTTCAGTTCTTAACTATATCATTGGAAACTGGGCATTTTTCTCCCCAAAGATAAACATTCTTCCTCTTCCACTTAAAGGTGGAGATCACTGCTAAGAATAAAAGCCACGATTGTCGGAAAGTGATAGAGGACTATGGGGGATCTGGTTCAGTTCAGTGGGCTTATTACTACCAAATAATCAAGAAGAAATGAGTGGTGGTCTTGGTTTGAACCAAATGAGTAACCTCCCTACAGATATACAAGCATAACTAACTCTCATTCAGAGAAGTAGCTTGTAGGATATAGCGTGTTAGGAAGTGCGATCTCTATGCCGTGTAGAGTTTTCTGGCTTTTTGTTTTAAAGGTGGATCTTTGGCCAGGCACATGCTCACACTTGTAATCCCAGCAGTTTGGGAGGCTGATGTGGGTAGATCACGAGGTCAGGACTTCAAGACCAGCCTGACAAACATAGTGAAACCCCATCTCCATAAAAATTGGCCTGGTGTGGTAGCATGCACCTGTAATCCCAGCTACTCAGGAGGCTGGGGCAGGAGAATTGCTTGAACCCTGGAGATGGAGGTTGCAGTGAGCCAAGATCACCAGCACTGTACTCCAGCCTGGGCGACAGAGCAAGATTCCATCTAAAAAACAAAACAAAACGAAAGAGGAGGCTGGCCACTGAATGATGCAATACAAGAAGAAACTTGTGTGTGGTTAAGAGCATTGGTACATGCATACCCTTTGCCCCAGACTCTGACTTACATTCACATGTTCCTTGCTCCTGTCTTCCTTTTTTTTTTTTTTTTTTTTTTTTTTTTTTTTTTGAGACAGAGTCTC
>NW_022436993.1:13905602-13993441 GCF_009761245.1 Sapajus apella
TTTTTTTTTTTTTTTTTTTTTTTTTTGAGACAGAGTCTCACTCTCTTACCAGGCTGGAGTACAGTGTCACGATCTCAGCTCACTGCAACCTCTGCCTCCCTGTTTCAAGCAATTCTCCTGCCTCAGCCTCCTGAGTAGCTGGGACTACAGGCGTGTGCCACCACACCCAACTAATTTTTTCATTTTTAGTAGAGACAGGGTTTCACCATATTGGCCAGGATGCTCTTGATCTCTTGACCTCATGATGTTGCTGTCTTCTTAGCCACTATTTGCCAGCCCATGGCTACTGCATACATTCTGTTTGCAGACACTCACTACATTAACCTTCTGCGCGTGTTAAGCACTCTCCGGCCCCTGGTTGTATAAGCGAATCACCAAGTGAATGTTTCAGACCACACCATAACATGGATCTGCTTAGACTTCAGAAACCTGAGAAGCCAGCCAAGCCTGGTGGTATGTGCCTGTAGCCCCAGCTACTCCAGGAGGCTGAAATGGGAGGATTGCTTGAGCCCAAAAGTTGGAGGCTGCAGTTTGCTACGATCGTACCATTGCACTCCAGCCTGGGCAACAGGAGACCTTGTCTCTAAAAAATAAAAGGAAAGTAAAAACAGAAAGAAATCTGGAAAACCCCAGTGGTCTAAACACCCCAGCAGTGTTCGGCCTCTGCTGCCCGGGCTTTAGTGTCATGGTACAATGGTAGCTCACTGTAGCCTCCAACTCTTGGGCTCAAGCAGTCCTCCCATTTTAGCCTCCTGGAGTAGCCGGGACCACAGGCACCTGCCACCATGCTTGGCTGGTTTTTCAGGTTTCTGCAGTCTAAACAGATCCAGTGTCGCTTGTTAGGCCCTCCTGTGTCTAAACTCTTCTGCGTTTATACTGTGGGGTGGCCCTTCTTCCTCAGTTAGCAATACATTACCAACCTTAAAGTCTGGACTCCTGGTCCTAATGCAAAATATCAAACCTTGTAATGGTACTTTTCATTTCAAAGCCAAAACCTCTCCTGGCACACTTGAAGCTATCACTCCACAATTTCCTGTGGGATTAGCCTGTTCTTTGGTAAGGTAGCTTTCTTTGCAGGGCTTTTGCCTTTCTTTGCCCTTGCTATATGGGGAAAGCATGAAAAAAATGGCATGTAATGGGGAATTAGATTGATAATGCATGACAGGGAATGGAAATAATAATCGGCGAGTTGCCAGGCTGTGCCATTCATAACCATAAAATGCACAATTACACTCTCGCCACATGCCTGGGAAGAAGTATATAGATGTGACAAACCGGAACTAGGAAGCAAGAGAGTGTGAGGTCCTCCAGAGCTAGGCGACATACCTACCAATAGCCGGGAGTCTAGTGTTGACTTGCCCATCTCCCTACTCTCACTGGCCACCCCGGATACGTATCTGATATTTATTTCTCTGTTGCCCAGAGAGAGAGCAGAAGAGAGGGGAGGGTGATGAGGACATGAAGCAGACACTGAGAGCAGCACAATGGGGAGCAGTGTTCGGCCTCCTCAATCCCCTTTTATGGGGCTGCTTGAGTGTTTTGTAACAGAGGAACTACAGAGTGACCAGCAGCACAGATGTAGCCTGCAGGTCTTGGCAGGAGGGGAGAAGCATGTACAGAAGGCAACTGAAGCAAGGGCTACTGTTAGCAAGAGCTGCAGCCACGGGCTGCACATCACAGTCAATGCCTGGTGCAGTCTACAAACCACGTGCATGGGTGATCTGGGGATTATCCAGCCAATCAAACGTTTTAGAGATATGGTGCTTTAGGAATGAAAGAGGGTATCTAAATAGCTTTTGCAAATGAGGAAGAGCACACAGGCATTGAGGGACCTCGCCCTGGTCTCAGCTGCTATACCAAGGCTGGAGTCCCTGCCTCCTGACACAGATCTGTGTGGTGCAACCTGGGATGGCAAACAGTGGGGACAGTGGCGCCATCTCGCCCTGGATTCGGTCGTCTAACTCTGCTGCTGCTTATGTGGCCTTGGGTGAATTACTGATTCTCTCTGAGACTTGGTTGCTTTATTTATAAGTAACATTCAGAGAAGCAAATGAGTTAATATCTGCTTCGAAGCATCTAACTCTCAAAAATATGATTATATTCCACCCAACTCTTTTTTCTGGAGAGATGGGATCTTGCTATGTTTCCTAGGCTGGTCTCAAACTCCTGGCCTCAAATGAGCCTCCTGCCTTGGCTTCCCAAACCCTGGGATTACAGGCATGAGCTACTGCATTTGGCAAGAAGACTGTTCTGGAATAAGAGATTTTGTCTTTGTATTTCCCTCTCCCCAACCTGGCTTACTTATATTACTGGAAGGCTCAAGGATGCTAACTTTGGTGGGGGGGAGGGATTTGAACCCTTGAAGAAGGCAGCTGGCTGTGGAAGTGGAGGTGCTACTGAAATCAATAATGCATCCTCACTTATAAAACTGAAATGAATTTTATAGACAGAAAGCAGTGTAAGTGGACAAATGTTAGCTCTGATATTTCATAAGTGTCACTTAGCCTTTCAGAAAGGGTTCTGCAGATGAAGGCATGACCCTAGACCTTCTTACCTTGTTAGGAACAGAAAGGGTTTGTGAAGAATGGCAGGTGGCAGGATGTCATAGAGTCTTCTAGCTGTGGAAAGGGATTGGGTCTATCACTGGGAGCTCATCTGCTACACCTGGGCCTCCAGGGAATCCTGGAACATTACGGTAGAGAAGGTTGGTTGTGGGAGGGGAAAGAAAAAAGAACAGCTGACTTTGCCTCTGATCTAATGTATTATATCACCAATTCTAACAATTTCTAAAATCCCTTAATTTTGTTTTTTTTTTTAACTCGAGATAGAGTTTTACTCTGTCACCCAGGCTGGAGTACAGTGACGTGATCTTGGCTCACTGCAACCTCTGCCTCCTGAGTTCAAGCAGTTCTCCTGCCTCAGCCTCCCAAGTAGCTGGGATTACAGGCATGCTGCACCACTCCCGGTTAATTTTTTGTATTTTTAGTAGAGACGGGGTTTCACCATGTTGGCCAGGCTGGTCTTGAACTCCTGACCTAGCGATCCACCTGCCTCAGCCTCCCAAAGTGCTGGGATTACAGGCATGAGACCCCATGCTTGACAATTCTTTTTCAAAAATGATCAGAAAGAGTTTTTATTTTGAAAAAAACCTAGAAAAGATATAAGAATTACCAAGATTAGGTCAATGAATGGCAGTTCCATCCTTTTCTGAACAAAAAAGGCAACACTCTAATCACTCCATAATGTTCTTTGGGTACTTCCCATTTATTGCCATTAATGAGGGAGATTTTCAACTACTATTTATTTATTATATTCCACCCAACTTATGCAACAAGTTAATGGCAGAAATAAGCCTAGATCATGAGCCTACAGGATACGTTTTGCCTTTTGGAGTTTTTTTTTTTTTTTTCCCTTGCGTCAACCACTCAAGCATGGTGAAAATACTGGGATAGTTTCCTTGTAATATGAGAAGTCACTGTGTCAATTTGCATAATATTCATCAAAAAAATTTTAAGCACTTAATAACCTTCCAAATGTTAAATAAAATCAGAATGAGAGATCATCTGTCTTCTGGAGACTGATTAAACAGGCACACACAGGCAACAGAAGAAAGACATTAAGCAAATGTGCAAACAGGGAGAGTATTTATAGAACATGATATCTGCATCCAAGCCTAGGATATATTTTCGGTGAGCCCTAAGGGACAGCTTATGGCCATCTTTTGCCTAGACAGGGTGGAGTGTGTCTGTCATTTGATGGAGAAATTATAAGCTGGTATTTGTTTGTGGTTCCTTCCTTACTTTATTGTGGAAAATATGGCTTTTGTCATCCACAACAATTTAGTTCATTTGCCTTCCTACAGTTCCTACAGTTCCTACAGTTGTAAATTAGTCGATATTTTGTGTTATTTCCATGCAGAGATCTGCAATTTCCAAGTGGGAGAGGTATCCAAATACTCAGAGAATACTATTCAAAAACACAGTGCTTTGTTTCTTTATTTCTTTGAGACGAAGTCTCGCTTTTTAACCCAGGCTGAAATGCGATCTTGGCTCATCGCAACCTCCGCCTCCCAGGTTCAAGTGATTCTCCTGCCTCAGCCTCCCGAGTAGCTGGTATTACAGGCATGCACCCCTGCACCTGGCTAATTTTTTTTGTATTTTTAGTAGAGACGGGGTTTCACCATGTTGACCAGGCTAGTCTTGAACTCCTGACCTCAGGTGATCCGCCTGCCTTGGCCTCCCAAAGTGCTGGGATTACAGGCGTGAGACCCCGCGCCTGGCCAGCACTTTGTTTCTTAAGCAGCTAGATCCTCCTTTGCTTCTTGCCAATGAAACTGACCCCACTCCTAGAGAACTGACAACACTCAACTAAAAAATTTCATAAACTGGCTGGGCGCAGTGGCTCACGCCTGTAATCCCAGCACTTTGGGGGGCTGAGGCCAGAGGATCACTTGCGGTCAGGAGTTTGAGATGAGCCTGGTCAACATGGTAAAACCCCATCTCTATAAAAAATACAAAAATTAGCCAGGTGTGGTGACATGCACCCATAGTCTCAGCTACTCAGGAGACTGAGGTAGGAGGATCGCTTGAGTCCAGAAGGCAGAAGTTGCAGTGGGCTATGACAGTGACACTGCACTACTGCCTGGGTGACAGAGCATGTGTCTCAAGAAAAAAAGAAAGCATAAGCTCTAATTTTTATACTGTGGCTTTTTTGGTTTTGTATTGGATGTAGATAAAAGCCAATAGGCGAGCATTCGTCGTTTATAGGAAAGATGGGATGGAGGAGCTCAAGTGCCGTGGCTTGCCCTGGTGGCTGGGCAGTGAGGATGAAGAGGACACATGGCATCTGCCCTGTGCCTTCCCAGCAGACCTTTCCTGAAGGAGCCTGTCTGTCCATCTGGCTTTGAAATGGCTGATTCTGGGTTTGGCTACTTACCAGGGTTCCCTAAGTACTATTCCCCAAAGCAGCCTGGCTCGGTAGGATTCCGGAGCTTACAAATGCTTTGCTGTTTCCCTTTGTGATTACGGGTCCTACCTGTGGTTTTCTCATTACTCCCCTTCCTCTTCCTCCAAGGCTCAGACCTCATTGTCCCGTGATGTGACTCACCGTGCCAGCCTCAGGCTTCCTCTTTCGGCATTGCTAGGAGTCAGCTCTTCCGCAGCTCATCTTTCCAATCAAATTTCCCCAGTGCCTCATCCATACATTGTCTTCCCACATTCTTTTAGGGTGAGGTCCTCACTGCCATTGTCACAGTTTAGGGGCTCTCTTTCCTGAGTCATTGTTAAATCATCACAGCTTATCCTTTTGCCAGTTTCCTATATCCCCGCCACGTCCACAGCCCCCACCCCTGCACCTGCGTTCTCTGTAGACCACAGTCCTTAACATGGAACAAAAGGCCCATCACAATGTAGGGCCTTCTTTTTTTTTTTTTTTTTTTTTTTAGACAGAGTCTCCCTCTGTCACCCAGGCTGGGGTACTGGAGTACAGTGGTGCAATCACTGCAACCTCCACCTCCTGGGTTCAAGAGATCCTCCTGCCTCAGCCTCCCAACGATCTGGGACTACAGGTGCCTGGGACTACAGGTGTCTGCCACCATGCCTGGCTAATTTTTGTCTTTTTTTAAATAGAGACAGGATTTCACCATATTGGCCAGGCTGGTCTTGAACTCCTGACCTTGTGATCCGCCCGCCTCAGCCTCCTAAAGTGCTAGAATTACAGGTGTGAGCCACCACGCCCAGCCTCTATGGGCTTCTTATTTCTTAAACATCTTATGTTAACCATCACACACAAGCACACACACACACACACACACACACACACACACACACAACCTTGCCTCTCCCCAACCATATTTGACTTCATCTGGACTTCAGCCTTTGCAATTGTTCCCTTCACATTGCCATGCCCCTCCCATTCCTTTCCTGCCTGGAACGCTCCTGCTCATTCTTTACTCCAAGCATCCATTGTTGGAGTAAAGAGCCCTGCTCCCGTTCCTCCAAGCAGAGGCAAGTTCTCCTCCTCTATTCTCCTGAAGCATCCATGCTAGAAGGCAGTCCCAGTTTGATCCCAGGGACAGGAGCGACCTGTTCACATGCCTCCTACCATCACTTTTTAGGGGTCTGACCATATCTTCTTCATCGTTGATTGCACAGCACCCAGCGTTATCCCTAGCATTGGGCAGGTGCTCAGAAATGTAACTGAGGAACTCACTGTCACCTTGTGATTTCTCCTTTCTTGACTTGCAGATCATTTGCATAGCTCTGTAGGGACTGTTTCCTACTCCAGCCAAGGGTCCCTACCTGTGGTCAGCTCTTCTCTCTGCTAGGCAGCTCTGCATTCTCTCTTTGCCTGTTTCAATGTCAAAAGGGAAGAGAATAAGGATAGTGTGATAACTCTCTTTCTCTCTCTGGCCCATTCTTGTTCTGTCACTCAGACTGGAGTGCAGTGGTGCAGTCATAGCTCAGGGCAGCCTCGAACTCCTGGGCTTAAGTGATCCTCCCATCTCAGCCTCCCCAGTATCTGGGACTGCAGGCATACACCACCATGCCCAAATAATTTTTTTTTTTTGAGGTGGAGTTCTCACTAGGTTGCCCAGGATGACCTTGAACTCTGACCTCAAGTGATCCTTCCACTTCAGCCTCTCAAAGCTCTGGGATTACAGGTCCGAGCCACCATACCCCGCTCTCTTTTTTTTTCTATGGAAGTGCTACCCTGGTAAACCCCAGCTGGCAAATGACGGAAAGTATTTGAGTGTCACAAGTTCATTCATTGGTGCATGCATCCAGTTATTCAGTCATCCAACACATACCTATTGGTATGCCTTGTACGTTCCAGGAATGTGGCAGTGAGAAAAACCAACCAAGTCTTGCCCCTGGGGAGCTTGTGTTCGAAGGGGAAGGGGCAGGCAGTCCACATGATTGATAGGTAAATGACAGAGGATGCTAGAAGCTGGCAATTGCTACAAAGAAAAATGATGCAGAGGAAGGGAAGTGTGATAAGTTGCTCTTTGAAATGCAGGGGTCTTGTAGACCCCTAAGAAAGGTGGTCACTGGGCAAAGACTGAAAGGATGTGAGGAGGTGAGCCAGGTGGGCATCAGGAGGTGGGAAGCATTGCAAGCAGAGGACAGAGTTCATCAAAGGTACTGAGGCAGGAGTGTGGTAGGGAACAGGAGGGGTTCGGTGTCACAGAGCCGTGTGGTACAGGGTGAGGACTGGTGGGAGTCAAATGGGCCTTTAAGGCTCTACCCTGGGGGGCAGTGTGGAGCTGGGGAGCCCCTGGTCCCACAGAAGCCATGCAGGGATGGTTTGGGTGCCATGTGGGATGAGACTGCAAGGTTGGAAGAGTTGGAAGCACATTTGTAAGAATCCAGATAAGTGCTGGTGATGATGAAGACGATGATGAAAAATGTTCACGTTCTGGATATTCTGAAGACAAAACCAACAGGATTTTCTGGGGATTTGATGTAGGATATGTGATAAAGGGAAGAGTACAGAATTTGGGACCAAAATGGCAGAAAGTGGAGATGACAAGGCAGAGCTACTATTACCAGGGAGGGGAAGCTGTGGTTTGGGGGAAACTGAGATCAGGAATTCCATCTGGGACTCACTGAGTCCCAGTGGGATGTTTAACAGGGCTCCAAGTCAGGTGTGCAGAGGGCAGTTTTGTGCATAATTCTCCGCAAACCGGGGTCAGGAGACACCACAGTGGAGACACAGAGTTGAAGCTCACCCACATACAAATGATATTTAAAGTACAAAAGACCACCAGCTCCAGGGTTCAGTACTGAGTATGACAGCATCTGGGAAAATATGTAAGTGCCAGACTTCAAATAAAAAGAATGTAACCTGTGAAAAATGGCTAGGCGTGGTAGTTCACACCTGTAATCCCAGCAACTCGGGAGGCTGAGATGGGAATTGCTTGAGGCCAGGAGTTTGAGACCAGCCTGGGTCACATGGTGAGACCTCATCTCTACAAAAAGAAGGAGGAGAAGGAAAAGGAGAAGGGAGGAGGGAGAAAGGAGGAAGAGGAGGAGGAGGAGGAAGAAGAGAAAGGAGAAAGAGGAGGAAGAAGGAGGAGGAGAAGAAGAAGAGGAAGAAGAGCAGGAGGAGGAGGAGGAAGAAGGAGGAGGAGGAAGGGGAAGAAGAAGAAGAGAATTCCTCAATGTGTGAAGAATTCTGTTGAGATGTGCTATTGTACAAATTGAACCCTCAATGTCATGCTCCTGATGGTCTCTTTTTGATAATGTGAAACAAATTTCTGTCTCTTATTTTATTTATTTTGTGGGGGATGTGGTATTACCCTGTTGCCCAGGATGGAGTAAGTGGTGTCATCATGGCTCACTGTAGATTCCAACTCCTGGGCTCAAGCGATTCTTCCAACTCAGCCTCCTGAGTACTAGGGACTATAGGCACATGCCACCAAGCCTGGCTAATTTTTTTTTCTTTTTTTCTTTCTTTTTTTTTTTTTTTGAGATGGAGTCTCACTCTTATTGCCCAGGTTGGAGTGCAAGGGCACAATCTCGGCTCATCACAACCTCAGCCTCCTGAATAGCTGAGATTACAGGTGCCCACTACCACGCCCAGCTAATTTTTTAAATATATATTTTTAGTAGAGATGGAGTTTCACTATGTTGGTCAGACTAGTTTCGAACTCCTGACCTCAGGCGATCCACCCACCTCTGCCTCCCAAAATGCTGGGATTACAGGCATGAGCCGGCTAATTTTTTTAAAAGTTTCTTTTGGAGAGATGGGGTCTTGCCATGTTGCCTAGGCTGCTTTTGAACTCCAGCCCAAAGCACTGGGATTACAATCATGAGCTGCCACACCTGGCTAACTTTTGTAATTTTTTTTTTTTAGAGATGGGGTCTCACTGTGTTGTCCAGGCTGGTCAGTCTCAGCCTCACAAAGTGCGAACTCTCATATTTAAATTGATTTATTATTATATCATTGACGTACAATAAACTATACATATTTAAAATATACTGTTGGGTATGTCTTGTTATATGATTATATCAGGGAGACCATCACTACAATCAGGAATTGTGACCCTGTGCTTTTAGTTAATAATTTGTGTGACGCTCAGGTCTAGACACAAGGAAGGATATAAAATGTCGTCACTGTCCCCACCTCATCTATCTGTCCTGATTTAAAATTCTGGCTTTCCCTATACCATTATCTAGTCACAGACCCACTCCCTGCTCTTTTCTTTCTTATTTATTTATTTATTTTTGAGATGGAGTCTCACTCTGTCCCCCAGGTTGGAGTTGGAATGCAGTGGCATGATCTCAGCTCACTGCAACCTCCACCTCCTGAGTTCAAGTGATTGTCCTACCTCAGCCTCTCCAGTAGTTAGCTGGGATTACAGGCGTTCACCATCATGCCCAGCTAAGGTTTCGCCATGCTGGCCAAGCTGGTCTCGAACTCCTGAACTTAGGTGATCTGCCTGCCTCAGACTCCCAAAGTGCTGGGATTACAGGCTTGAGCCACCATGCCCAGCCTTATTTCCAGGTCTTTTCTGAAGGTTATGCTGAAAATACACTGCAGCTTAGTTACCAAAGGGCTTGGTGTGTCCTGGTAAGCTGCTTGCTACCAGTGTCACTGGTTAAACCAGGAAGAAGCAAAGATCAGGAGTCCAGCCAGCTTTTAATCAGCTCAGATTCAGGCAAAAACATCTCTCTCCTTCCTTCTTTCATGGAAACAGCCCAAACACTAGGCTCCATTTCAGCCTTTTTTTTTTTTTTTTTTTTCGCTACAAGTAGTCAACACAGTAATTACCTCCTGCTGAAAGCTTTGAGAAATTTTTCTGTATCCAATTAGAATTTTTGATTTGACTAACAGATACAACATAATGTCTTTATTTCTGCAACTGCTCACTAATGATATGCACCCTGGATATATTTAGAACTCTCATTCGCCGGACCCATTGCATTGTGTGGGACAGCATTTCCACCGAGAGGCTTGATGAGGAAGGGGTGGCCTTTTTGGGTTTGGATGCCCTCTCCCTCGCCCTTTCCACCCTTCTCTGGCCTGACCCTCCATGCCCAGGCTTACATGAAGAACAGCTCTAGGACTTGTCCCCTCCCGGGAGCTGCTGCCACCGGACCAGGCACCCAGGGCAAATCTCCATGAAGTGTCTGGGATGGTTCGGGGGCAGCCAGCCAGTGTCAAAACCTCTCCCAAGAAGAATGGAAGGAGAGATCTGCCAGCATAGCTCATGCAAGAGCAAGAAGTCCCTGCCAGCAACATTCCAGCAGAACTCTTTCCAGAGTACTTGGTTATGTAAACAGAAAGACGGCAGCCTCCAGCCCAGATGGACTGCCCTGCATGGATGTCAAAGTCGCTGTGGAAACCTCCCCCCATGGAAGCACTACGGGTCCCCAAGCTCTCCCTGCAGCTCTGCGTTGGGATGAGGAGGGTTGGAGACTTCCTTTCGACCTCCTGGAGCTGGGACCCCCGTGTAGGATTCGTGTTTCTCCAGTTCTGAGTGACCCTGTTTCTCAGATGTGTCTTGCTGTGACGCCATTAGAAGTTGGGTCTGATTTAAGGGTGTTGCTGGAGTCAGCTGTCAGGGTGGGGTGCTTCCCGCTAAAAGTGGCAGGACCTGGCATCTGAGCATGTGGCCATTGGACTCAAGCACTTAAGACAGGGGTGCTTTGCACCATTGCAGCTTTTGCAAATCAGGTGGCCCAGCAGGTCATACCAACTTCATAGGTGGCCGTTTTCCCACTGTGTGTCAAGAGCCACCAAAGACCCAAGGGTGGAATTTGGAAAACTTACAGATGGTCTAGAATAGTATTTTCTGCCCCACACCTCCCTGGGAGCCATTGGAGAGTACAACCATAGTAATACACAAAGAAGATTGTTTACGAGGAGGGGAGCCCGTTCCCCAACTCATCTATGTGGCTTCACCCACCACGGAGGGCAGATCCAAATGGATTCTGCTTGTCACATAGGTATGTGAATGACAAAGAATGCACATGATTCTGAGACTGGCTTTTGGGTCATGTTTCTACAGAACAGACAAATTAAAACATAGTTCACTGAGTGCATATTAAGTTGTATAGTACATATATTACATAATTGCCCTTGAAATTCTGCATGTAACGATACACGCTATTTAAATCTATGTTTATTATTCATATAAAATATCTCTTGCGTGCCTACTATGGCCTATTATACATCATTCTACTTTAATCACACATATAATCATTTTAATATCAATAAAATGTTTACAACTGTAAAAACTTATTGTATAATAAGACCCATGGTTGTAAATAATACTATCTCCTTCCATTGATCATAATATAAGCAAAATTTTTTTTAAATGTCATTTAAAATGACAGATTAAATTGGACACCAAAACAAAGTAGGCAAATTCATGTTACCGGGACAATGTTACAAGGTTCCTGGTTATGGAGCCTTTGAATTCCCTACCAGTGAATTACGGAACATGAATTGTCTACCAAACCAGCAACAGATGCTCTAACTCTTCTGCACAGCATTACATTTTAAATAGAGGATGTTTGATCGCACATTTATATAAGAGAAATTGGTAGGATCAAATTTTTCAAAAAGTAGAAAAATGTGTTTGTGCCTATCAGTCTGTACTGAAATGTTTGTCAGCCTTCTGAAGCATTGAGTGAATGTTGAAAAAATTTGTTTCATCAAACTGCCTGTAGTATTATAGCCAGAAACATTACAAGTAAATACATCAGCTATCAGAACGAGTATATTTTCTTGGAACTCTTTGTTTCTTGCTGTGACTATATATCCATGTCTTATACGTCACAGCTTACTGGAGAGGGAGGGAAGGGATCTCAGAGTCTGTCTGTCCCAGAGTTCCGTAATCCTTTCTACAACTTCCCTTGCTAATATCTCTGGTCCCTTCCTGATGACTTGCAA
Organism: Sapajus apella; assembly: GCF_009761245.1. Taxonomy (NCBI): domain Eukaryota; kingdom Metazoa; phylum Chordata; class Mammalia; order Primates; family Cebidae; genus Sapajus; species Sapajus apella. The sequence continues at coordinate 13,917,504 of NW_022436993.1, forward strand.
TGATAATGGGCCAATCCATTCCATTTTGAACAATGATGCTTGTTCAGAAGTTCTTCCTTCTGTTGAATTTGAATGTGTCCTCTGGAATTTCCACTCATTCGTTCTATTTTTTGCCCACCAAAGCAAAGTTAACCTGCCTTCAATTTATACACATTAGATTAGCAAGTCCCCCAAACTCCCAATCGGGTAAGCCCAGGACAGTCCCAGTTTATACATGATCTCTCTATATAATCAATAACAGCATTTGCTCAATGGCCAGTAGATTGTATGCTCACACTACCACTAGACCTTTTGATATGTGGCCACGGATGCAGCTTTTCCAGCACTCCTGGTAAGTCCTGGTTTCTGGACCTTCACCTGGTCTGGTTACCCTTCTTTGGTCTTTCTCCAGTTTCTTTCATTTTTTTATGTAAAATACGGCACCCAGAATTGAATACAGATTTCCAGAAGTGGTATAACCACAGCAGAATGCAGGGCGCCTCTTAATTCCCTTATTCTGATGCTTTGCTTCTAGCACGTGCATGAAGAGCAGGACACAAAACCCTAAGAGCAACATGACCCCAACTTTTACATTTTGAAGCTTCCATCTGAACCTCTTTGCCATCTGTAAATCTGACATGCTTGCCTTCTGTGTCCATTTACAAATCGCCGGGGGGAAATACATGGATTGAGGAAGACAGGTTGTACTTTTAGATCACTTTGCAGTCCAAGTGTTTGTAGATCTTGCCATTGCAACCCTGTCTCCAGACTCCCTCATTTTGGCCTGATGATGAAATTGACTTGAAAACAGTGCCAGCAGCTATTTCCTATTTCAAGCGATTTAGCCATCCCCACTCAGACGATTGGTTCCCCCTTCTTTGCTTTCATAAAGACGGTGGCCAGCTGTAGTTCTCACTGTTTCCTCCTTATCCACCACTCTGTCCTTCAGCTCATTACCTGGGTGATGTTTCCAGAACATTCTATGTTCTGTCCCATTTCGTCCCTTCTTACCTCATGTTGCTGTGTTCTGCAGCTATCACTTCCTCCCTGGGGTATTGACTGGTGTCCCCCCAGCCCCATTCCATAGCATCTTACACCCACCCCTGCTGTCACACCGATCACTCTGCAACTGCCTGTTAACTAGGGTGTTTCCTCTACGGGACATAAAATTCCTTAAGTATAGGAACAAAACCACATTCATTATTATATATCTAACAAGATACCTGGCACATAATAAAGATGCCATAAGCACTTGAGTGAACACATTGTGGTGAACATTACTATGCGTAATTCTTTATTGTATTTCTCTTGCTTCAATGGGGAGAATTCCTAGAAGAGAAATGACAGAGCCAAATGATCTGAACTTTTTAGCTGTTTGCATTCTATTTCCTGGGAAGTGTTAGTGGTCTTCTAATTAAGTTGTAATTATCTACTAATTAAACAATTTTATCTTTAATATAGTAATTTCCATTTTAGTTGTTACAATGCCTTCCTGAAATGTACATTAACTTTTTACTTTTGCTTGTGGGGCCTTGTGGAGTATAATTTATTTTTTAGAATCATTTGTATGGTAGCCAAACTGTAATTTTTTCCCTCCTTGCTTTTAGGTTTAGAGAAGCACGATAAATAATCATCTACCTGGTTTTAAAATTCAACTTTATAAACCACCTGGGATTTATTTTGGGCAAAGGGTGTAGTTCATTTATATTCCTTTCATTTCCCTCTTGATTGAGAAGAGTGAAACAAACAAGCTGAATTGTTCAGCTTTTCTGCTTTTTTCTTTTCTTTTTTGAGACGGAGTCTAGCCCTGTCGCCCAGGCTGGAGTGCAGTGGCATGATCTCAGCTCACCACAACCTCTGCCTGCCGGGTTCAAGCAATTCTCCTGCCTCAGCCTCCCGAGTAGCTGGGACTACAGGCATGTGCTACCATGCCCAGCTAATTTTTGTACTTTTATTAAAGATGGGGTTTCACCATGTTGGCCAGGCTAGTCTCAAACTCCTGATCTCTGGTGATCTGTCTGCCTTAGCCTCCCAAAGTGCTGGAATTACAGGTGTGAGCAACCGTGCCTGGCCAGCATACACTTGCTCCAGACAATGGAGTCTATTCCCTTCCTTGTTCTCCTTGCTTTGAACATATCTTTAAAGTTCTTTTGTTCTCCTTAGACTTCCCTTGTTTTAAATATCAGGTCATGACCAGGCACGGTGGGGTGGCTCAGTCTGTAATCCCAACACTTTGGGAGGCCAAGGCAGATGGATCACCAGAGGTCAGGAGTTTGAGACTAGCCTGGCCAACATGGTGAAACGCCATCTTTACTAAAACTACAAAAATTAGCGGGGCATGGTGGCAGCTGCCTGCAATCCCAGCTACCCGGGAGGCTGAGGCAGGAGAATCACTTGAACCTGGGAGGCAGAGGTTGCAGTGTTGAGATCGCACCAATGCCCTCCAGCCTGGGTGAAAGCAACACTCCATCTCAAAAATACATAAATTAATTAAATAAATAAATGTCATTAGCTTTGCAACTCTCTCCCTGTAAACTTGCAGTGTGCAAAAAATGCTGAAAATACTCCTTGTAGGTGTGTCTTCCACACTTTGTTACACTAAAATCTAGTCTCCCTTGAGAGTTCTCCAGCATACACCTTGTGTTCTTCACGTCTGAATCTTCACTTCCTCATTTAATTTTATTTTTATTATGTGACCAAAGTTTTACGTTTAAAGTCACCTTCCCACACAAACTGTATTCTTTTGGATCCAGAGAGTCAAACTTATCTTTTTTTCAGCCCTATCTTTTCATCTGGGCTTTTAAAAACTGTCTTTCTTGGCTGGGCAGTGGCTCACACCTGTAATTCCAGCACTTTGGGAGGCAGAGGCGGGACGATCACCTCAGGTCAGGAGTTCAAGACCAGCCCGGCCAACGTGGTGAAACCCCGTCTCTACTAAAAATACAAAAATTAGCCGGGCGTGGTGGCAAGCACCTGTAGTCCCAGCTACTCGGGAGGCTGAGGCAGGACAATCGCTTAAACCTGTTCCCTTTGAAAAAAGACTCTCATTCTACTGAAACAAACAAACATGTAAACAACCTCTGTCACTCATACTGAAGCCAGAGCTCCATGTGGCAGAGAACAGGTGTTATTTTCCATCTTTCCTCACTGTTCCCCTAGGGAACAGTTGGATGTTAGGTGGGTGTGTACGTTCTGGCTGCTTCTTGCGTGTTCTGTTTCTTTGGGGTTTACACCTCACCCAGCCACCCTTGCAGGATGTCTGTGTGAACACATGTGCTGTGAATGAGAATCATGTGTGTGTGTAAGAACCTGGGCATTTTCCCACAGGTCGTACATAGGTATTCCTAAACCTGCTTTCTTAGGCCAGCTCCCGTGCTTCTTACATCTGCTCCCTGTCGGTGATTGCCAGGTAGCGCAGGATGTCCCTGGGAACTGCGGTTACTGGGAAAAAGAGCTGGGCTTCCAGGCCTCCTGTCCACCTCTACCAATGACCAGTGCCCCATTTCGTGAAGGCCTGGCACTTGCCCAGTCCCCGGGGACAGCTACCCCAACGCTGTGTGCCCTGAATTAGCCTCCTCACCCATCCAGAGCCACAGGAGACCTGGCATGAGGGGATAGGGAGCTGCAGCCCCGCCCCCCAAACCCGGCCTTCCCACAGGAGCAGGGAGTGGTGCACGGATCAGGGCTTGACTCCGCTGTGCATAGGTGGCTGTCAGTAGCTCAGCGTTCAGAATTCTGCATTTTTATGTGTTTTGACTTATTTGTTCCTCCTCACAACTCTACGAGGTAGGTACTGCAGTCATCCCCGTTTTATAGATTAGGGAAGGAGGCCAAGCTGGTGAAGTAACTTCTGGAGGATCACACCCAGCTAGGAAGTAGTGAAGTCAGGATAAGCCGCAGCCCGGTGCAGCCGAGCTCTGGAGCCTGGCCCTGACCCACTGTAAGCCCCAGTGGCTTGGCCCTGGGAGGACAGCGAGGGAGGCTCAGTCCTCCAGGTCTCCAGGTTGCTGGGGGACAGGAGTGGGATGTGTGCCTGCCACCACCCTTGTCACCCCCAGCAAGCCACTGAGCCTGTGGGATCCAAGAGGCTCTAACAGTGGTTTAGAGACCCCTGGCTGTCCCCCGTGCCCTTCTCTGCAGGCCAGGCCTGGAGCAGGAGAGGGAGCAGCAGATCAGGGAAAACCCAGCAGAGTCAGCAGCTTCCTCAGTCTTTTATAAAAAGCTGAACCTGGGAAAGGGTGAGATTAGGTGGTCTTTATTTTTTCAAGGAAGATGTTCATGGTTTTATTGTTTCAGGAGGCACTGAAACATCTGCACGCATCAGTGTCTGCACAATGGGGCAGCTGCTTTCTCCTTCACTTCTCTGGGTTACTAGAGCAATTTGTCAGTAGATTTAAAAAAAAAAAAAAAAAAAGAACAAGCTTTTGCATTACCTAAGTCTTTCCAAGGCGTGCACCGGCACAACACAATCTCCTCCTATCAGAGTTCACTGGGCCAGCGTCCACACATCACGCGTGACACGTCAGTGGCAGCAGTGCACGGCGCCCACCCCACGCAACCCTGTGTGTTTGTGTATAGTATCTGGAGTGTCTGCAGAAGCGTGAATAGTATTGGGAAGAGGAGGGAAGAAGAAATAGCGTGAATGCCCGGCTGGGAGGAGGTCAGCCCAGTTGTGCAGGGCAGGCCTGAACCTGTCTGTCATCGGTGCAAACCTAAGCATCCGTGATGTTCTTTCACAGGATCGCCTGGTGGAGCCCCATGTGGGGTCTTCCTCGGCCTTCAGCTGGCCCACAACCGTGCTGAGGATGCAGTTGCCTAGTGTGGGCCTATGGTTCTGCGCTGTGATGCTGTGCTGGATTTTCTAGAACAGAAGGCTGGATGGCTTATGTAGAATGGCAGCTTTCCCCTCCAGCTGCTGTCCTTCCCGCCTAAGGCGTGATGTGTCGATGTAAATTGCACTGAGTCGAGTTCTGTTGTTATCAATAACTGAATGTTGAATGAAGCTGGGTTCAGTTATCTCCCCCATGGGCTTGCCTCCCGTTCTGGAGTGTCCCCGGCCTCATTGGACCTGGGGCTGGCATGATGGCAGTGGCGACATCCCAGTGCAGTCTCCATGTTAGGTGTCCTAGCAGGAAGGCAGGGGAGGACGGAACGTCACAGCCCAGAATGCTGCCAGATGGTACTGCGGACATGCCACTCAGAGAGGAGAAAGTTTGTGGCATCTTTCCCTCAAGCCAGTAATCAGCAAGAAACAGGACCATGGCCCCTTGGGCCACCTGTGTCCCCAGCACCAGGCTGAATGCATGGCATAGAGGAGACCACAGCAATGGGCCTTGGACTTAGAGTGAAACGCAAAGGAAACAGCATGGGCCAGGCCCCACGGCAAGGGAGAGGGTGGCCCTTGGAGGCACAGACTCTGAAAGTCCAAGGTGGCCCAGTCTTGGGACTGAGAGGAGCAGGGGGAAGGAGAGTATTTGAACAAAAGGGATCTGGTGAGGTGAGGCCGATGTCAGAGAGCCTGTTATCCACATTCAGACAGCCGCCTTTCACAGATGTTAGCAGCACACTCTGCACCCACATCAGGACTGGCCTCCGGGGCCTTCATTCCCCAGGCCTCTGTCCAGATCTGCCCAAGGGCTGCTCTCTGCCTCGCGCCTCTGTTCCCGTTAGCCTCTGTCTCTGTTCAGACTGCACAGCACTCCCTCTCTGATATAGATTCCCAGCTCCCTTTCCTTTGTAAGGATTAGACCCTATTCCCTTCCCCAGCCCCTCTCCTAATAATATGATTAATAACAATAATAATAATACAATCGGGTGCTCAGCAGGATTAAGGTTCTGTGGCTCTTCAGAGGCTCTGGTTGCTCCAGTGGCAGAACCAAAGCTGTCTGTGTTTCCAGGCTTGGGTAAAAAGTACAAACCTGCAGTTGTGTTGTCATTGAGGGCTTGTGAATACATCTTCCTAAGTGTGTGTATTTCCAGTAAGATAGTGGGTTAAAATCCTGATTATATACTCGAAATGGAGTTAAAGAACATCCTGTTTTCAGAAGACTCTAGCAATGGCAGAACCTAGGAGAAAAAATCAGGTTCCTCCGAATTTTAGGGATCCAGTGAGTTGGATGTCACCCAGAAAGCGCTGCTGGCCACCAGGAGCCTAGAGGCCTTCGTGCACCTGCCTGCCACCTGCAAGGGCCTCTGCCCTGTGCTTGCCAGTTTGGCGTCCGTGGTGCAGGACCTAACTCTGGGGCCTACGCCATTACGTCTCTCAGTGTCCATCTGCCCCTGTCTGTGTTGGCTGCCAGGAGGAGGGGTGGTGCCTGTGGACCCGCCTCAGCGGAACCTTGGCCTTCCACGTCGGTCGCACCTGTCCATCATCCACGCCAATAGCTTGTTTGGCTGGAAGGTGGAAAGTGCACCCCTCCTTCCCCATCATCCTGCAGCTGAGCTGTGGGCAGGAGTTCCTCTTCAGTTCCTGATGCCATATGGCCTCAGGGGAGCTTCATATTGTACTAGTCTCTTAACTGCCTGGGTCTGTGCCTCGTCATCTAGACTTTAGGCCCAGAGACTGAATTTTTTTTTCAATTTTTTTGAGAAAGCGTCTTGCTCTGTCGCCAGGCTGGAGTGCAGTGGTGTGATCTCGGCTCACTGCAACCTCCACCTCCGGGTTTCAAGTGATTCCCCCACCTCAGCCTCCCGAGTAGCTGGAGTTACAGGCATGCACCACCATGCTCAGTTAATTTTTGTGTTTTTAGTAGATGAGGTTTCATCATGTTGGGCAGAATGGTCTCGATCTTTTGACCTGGTGATCCGCCCACCTCAGCCTCCCAAAGTGCTGGGATGGCAGGCGTGATCCCCCGTGCCCGGCCAAGACTGATGATTAATGTTTTCTGACACACTGACCTGTAGCATCATGTGGAGATGGTTAACCACTCCGCCTGGAGGACTTGTGGCCTGAGTCATAAACCGCTGGGTCCCCACACCAGGAGTTCTCTCTTGCATTATCAGAGAAAACCAAATTTCCTTTTGCTAGAGGAGCAGCAGCACTAGGATGTGCTTTCCAAAGATCCGCAAGTAAAAGCCAGCCCGGGTTATGGCTTCAGGTGCAAACCCGCAGAGGGTTGAGCTTTGAAGACTGCACTGCTATTTCCATTTTCTATTACATCAACATTGTCATGTTAATTTCTTTCTGATAGAGCCACTCACTTAATAACTCTCATCTGGTGTATAAGCTGCACCTGTATCCAGCAGCCAAGAGACTGAAGGACACACCTGCATATGGTTTTTTTTTTTTTGCTTCTTGAGACAGAATCTCTATCCGTTGCCCAGGCTGGAGTGCAGTGGCCTGATCTCGGCTCACTGCAACTTCTGCCTCCTGGGCTAAGGGAATCCTCCCACCTCAGCCTCCCGAGTAGTTGGGACTACAGAAAGGCATCATCATGTTCTGCTGATTTTATGTATTTTTGTTTCGGGGTTTTGCCATGTTGCTCAGGCAGGTCTCAAACTCCTGAGCTCAAATGATCCTCCCACCTCTGCCTCACAAAGTGCTGGCATTACCCCAAGTGAGCCACCGTGCCTGGCCACACCTGCGTATCTTCTTTTAAATCCAGGAGAGTCACAGTAAAGACAGAGGTGACATCATTTGCCAGAGGCCGTAGAGCAAAGTTGGAACAAGATCTTCCTCTCTGAATGAGGCTTCTGCTGTCTCAGGCCTGTGTCTCTTTTCCTTCCGTTGTCATTTATTTCAATACGATGTCACTTGAAAACCAAACAAAAGTAAGCTTGAGATAAACCAGAGGGAAAAAATATTATAAAAATCATATTATGGTCATAATAAAAATAATTATATTATAAAATTTTTATAAAAATAAAAATTCGTATTAAAAAATTATAGTCAAGCTTTGACCTTTAAAGGTTTAGGACAGATCCCTTACTTGCCCACTGTTGTAATATCTGTTATTTCATACAAGTGAAGTGTGAACAGGAAATTGATGAATTGTATTTCTGAGATGGGGTCTCCTGCTATGTTGCCCAGGCTAGTCTCAAATTCCTGGGCTCAAGCAATCCTCCTGCCTTAGCCTCCTAGGTAACTAGAATTACAGGGGTGAGCCACCATGCCCAGATAGATGAATTAATAAACATACATATTATTTATTGTATATAGTTTATATTATACTATTATACATAATTTTATATGTTATTATATGTAATGTATTATATTATTTTATATATGTGTGTGTGTGTATATATATATGGGCTGCAAGTGGAGGCTCACACCTGTAATCCCAGAACTTTTGGCAGCTGTGGTGGGAGAATTGATTGAGCCCAGGAGTTCAAGACCAGCCTGGACAACATGGTGAGTCCCCATCTCTACAGAAAATATAAAAATTAGCCCTGTGTGGAGGTGCACACCTGTAGTCCTAGCTACTTGGGAGGCTGAGGTGAGAGGATCTCTTGAGCCCCAGGGAGGCAGAGGTTGCAGTGAGCTGTGATCATGCCACTGAGCTCCAGCCTAGACGACAGAGTGAGACCCTGTCTCAAAAACATAAAACAACAAACAAACAAACAAACAAAAAGATATGACTGTTTATTTGAAGTTTATATCATAATGCGACTGGGTACCCACAGATATGTAGATACATATAGATCTATAGTAGATATGCAGGGTGAGCAAGTCCAGAGATGTACATTGTACAACCTGAGGACTAAAGGTGAAATTGTATCATGTTAGGGTTTTTTGTTACATAAATAGATTTTAGCTGCTCTTGTCTCACAAAAAACGTAACCATCTGTGATGATAGATATATTGACTTCACTGTGGTAACAATTGCACTGTCTGTATGTATCTAATTTTTTCTTTTGAAAGTTTCCCTCTGTCACCCAGACTGGAGTGCAGTGGCACAATCTCAGCTCACTGCAACCTCTGCCTCCCCGGTTCAAGTGATTCTCCTGCCTCAGCCTCCCCAGTAGCTGAGATTACAGGTGCATGTTACCACACCTGGCTAACTTTTGTATTTTCAGTAGAGATAGGGTTTCACCATGTTGGCTGGGCTGGTCTTGACCTCAAATGATCTACCGACCTTGGCCTCCAAAGTGCTGGGATTACAGTGCAGGGATTCGTATTTTTAACAAATTTTTAAGTCGCTTGAAGTCCTTTCTCTCCATGTGTGTGTGTTTCCTATCAGGTTGAATTTCTTGAGGTTGCTTTAATTGCGAGTTAATTCCTTCATCGCCTCCTGGCTGTGATATGCTTTATGATTATTGAGATTTTGCGGTCTTGCAGTGTTTGGGTACCTAGGCTGATCTTTGAGTCTTTGCTTTTCTGAGGAAACTGAAGTAGAGAGAAGGATGTGGCTCTTGAGGTGACCCAGTACCCGGAGCACCAGCAAGGACTTGTGCCGGGAAGTCATAGTCATGGCCTTGGAATTTCCTTCTGAGCCACAGAACAGCCTGGGTCAGAGGTCAGATTGTGAGGGGCTGCTGTCCTGCATCCGACATCCTTAGGGTGTCCTGTGGTTTCCGGGACTGTACTCTCGGAGGACATGCTGTCCGAGGTAAGTCACTGGTAGGGCCTTGGTTTTTGAAATCTGAATTTTCTGTCTGATGACAGAGTTTTAAAGGATAGCATTTCAGGTGGTTTGGGGAGTAATGGTAATTTTCCTAAATGAAGCATGTCTTGAAAGTTTAATTTTTTGTTTTGTGCAATGCTAGTGAGTCCTTAATATTGCTTATTTTATTGTCTTATAAATGTCTCATCTCAAAAATGAATTTGAGAAACAACTTGGTGACTTGCTTTCCACAGAGACATTAATGAGTAGGCAGTTGGAAATAGACTGAAAAAAATTCTTGGCAGCCTGTGAGCATTTCACTAAACGGCTGGCTCTCCTCCCTCACCGTCCCCTCCCTCAGCCCCGCCCCTAGTGTCTTGCCCTTAATAGTTTCAGTGTAACTTAGCCTCAGGAAACTAAGAGAATGCATGGAAACTAAGAGAATGCATGTGTCAATTGACTATTTTTTAGTTTTTGTTTTAAAAAAACACGTTTTTTTCCGGGTTCAGGATCAATTTGCACAACAGCACTACCTTTCTATAAAAATGCTCTAGACTCAGCCAGGCACAGTGGCTCACGCCTGTAATCCCAGTACTTTGGGAGGCCAAGGCTGGCAGATCACGAGGTCAAGAGATCGAGACCATCCTGGCCAACATGGTGAAACCATGTCTCTACTGAAAATACAAAAATTAGCTGGGCATTGTGGCATGCGCCTGTAGTCAGGCACTACTCCGGAGGCTGAGGCAGGAGAATCGCTTGATCCTGGGAGGCAGAAGTTGCAGTGAGCTGAGACTGCACCACTGAACTCCAACCTGGTGACAGAACAAGACTTGGTCTCAAAAAAAAAAAAAAAAATGCCCTAGGCTAGGCACAGTGGCTTATGCTTGTGATCCCAGCACTATGGGAGGCCAAAGTGGGTGGATCACTTGAGGTCAGGAGTTCAAGACCAGCCTAGGTAGCATAGTGAGACCTTGTCTCTACAAAAAAATAAACACAATTAGCTGGGCATGGTGGCGAATGCCTGTAGTCCCAGATACTCAGGGAGGTTACCTGAGCCTGGAAGGTCGAAGCTGCAGTGAACTGAGATGGCACCACTCTAGCCTAGGAGACAGAGCAAGACCCTGTCTATAAAAATAAAATAAAATGAACCTGATAATATCTGTCTCCTGCCTTATGAGGACTATGGGTTCAACACATATTAAGTATTTCCAAAACCATACAACTGATAATAAGTAACAGCTAACATTGTGATGAGTATATACTCTGCACCAGGCACAGAGCTACGAAATTTCCAAACATTAGTTAATTTAATAATCGCAGTATTTCCATGAGGTAGAAGCTATTCTACCCCTCTTCTACAGAAAAGGAGCAAGGCTTAAAATGATGAACCAAGCCAGGAGGGGCGGATCACTCCTGTAATTCCTGTGCATGTCTGGGAGGCCAAAGCAGGAGGATCAGTTGAGCCCGGGAGGTTGAGGCTGCAGTAAGCTGAGATCACACCATTGCACACCGGGCTGGGCAACAGAGCAAGACCCTCTCTCAAAAAAATAAAAACAAAATGAAACAAAAGCCTTCTCCACAGTGGGACTGGGATTCTTTCTTCTGAGCTCCTCCTGCTATGTACCATAGCATAGAAATTATTTTGCAGGCTGGGCATTGTGGCTCACGCCTATAATCCCAGCACTTTGGGAGGCCAAGGTGGGTGCATCACCTGAGGTCAGGAGTTCAAGACCAGCCTGGACAGCATGGTGAAACCCTGTCTCTACTAAAAATACAAAAATTAGCCAGGTGTGGTGGTGGGCACCTGTAATCCCAGCTATTTGGGAGGCTAAGACAGGAGAGTCGCTTGAACTGGGAGGCGGAGGTTGCAAGATCATGCCACTGCACTTCAGCCTGGGTGACAGAGGGAGACTGTCTCAAAAAAAAAAAAAAAAAAAAAAAAGGAAAAAGAAAAGAAAGAAATTATTTTGCAAAGGGCTAGAAAGAAAACAGAGAGAGGACATCAAGAAGTGGCCAACCAAAAAGACACAGAGGAAAGAAAGGAGGTATGTTGAGAAAAAGGTGATAGGAAGCAACACAGGCAAATAGGGTTGACTTGGTTTTGAAATCAAAGAGCAACTATTCTTAGTAAAACATGTTTGCGTTTTTTTGGTTTTTTGGTTTTTTTTTAACTCAAAATGTTTACACTGTCTTTAAGAAATGGCTTTGCCATGGCGGGGCATGGTGGCTCGCTCCTGTAATCCCAGAAATTTTGGAGGAACGAGGCAGAAGGGTCACCTAAGGCCAGAAGTTCAAGACCAGCCTGGCTAATATGGTGAAACGCTGCTTCTACTAAAATTCCAAAAATTACCAGAGCATGTTGGCGGGACTTGTAACTCCAGTTACTTGGGAGGCTGAGGCATGAAAATCGCTTGAACCTGGGAGATGGAGGTTGCAGTGAGCTGAGATGGCGCCACTGCACTCCAGCCGGGGCAATAAAATGAGACTCTGTCGAGAGAGAGAGAGAGAGAGAGAGAGAGAGAGAGGCACAGAGAGAGAGAGAGAGAGAGAGAGAGAGACTTTGCCAAACCTTGAAAATTCTATTACTTTCTGTGTCCCTGTGTGGTGTGGACAGCAGAATGTTCTGAAGTTACTGTCCTATGAGTGTTTCCAATTTAAGCCTCAACCAGAAAAATTAAGTTCCAATTCTGATCTGGATGTCCTGCACCTCTCCATATTACAAGCCATCCTGAAATCACCATTTGTTGTTGCTAATTAGTTACTTTAGTAAGGTCTCATAGCAGTGACTCCCCTGCTATATATGAACAGTTATTCCTTCTGCCCTTAAGAATATATCAGGCTATTATAGACAGATAGCCTCAGAAATATGTATTTATAAATCCTTCTTTCCAAAATCTGCACTCTCTAAAGTACTTCTGTCAAAATGAACTTCCCATTTTTTTTTTTTTTTTTTTTTTGGAGATACAGTCTTACTCTATTGTCCAAGCTGGAGGGCAGTGGCAGGAGCATAGCTCACTGCAGCCTCCAGCTCCTGGGCTCAAGCAGTCCTCCTGCCTCAGCCTCTGGAGTAGATGGGGCTACAGGTGTGCACCCCACACCTGGCTAATTTCTAAATTTTTTGTAGAGATGGAGTCTTGCTATGTTGCCCAGGCTGGTCTCAAATTCATGGCCTCAAATGATCCTCCCTCCTTGGCCTCCCAAATAGTTGAGATTATAGTCATGAGCCACTGAGCCTAGCCTGGCCTGGCTTCTCATTAATTCTGTCTGCAGGGTGAGAATGTGTCAGGTGTTCAATCTTAAGTATTCTGGCTTATGTGACAACTCACTGTCATGTGTCTATTAATATTTGATTGTATATGTTAAAAAGATAGGCAATCTCAAATTTGCTGGCAAAGAAACTTCTTGTGCTCCATTTTCCTATGCCTGACGTCAAATAGGGTCATTCATCTTTCTAGATGAGTTTCTTTTTTATACTTTTTTAACTTAAAAAATAAAAGGAACATGTGAAGTCATATTTGGGTGGGGTGAGGTGGGGTGGGGTAAGCCACCCAAAAGCCTAACGCCCTTGCTCATCTACTCCTGTATTTCTGTTTTCACCTCTTAATCCCTGTCCACGTGCATGACAATTAGGATACATATTATTTTTATTGTTTTATTTTTATTTTTTGAGACAGAGTCTCACTCTTTCACCCAGACTGGAATACAGTGGCACAGTCTTGGCTCACTGTAACCTCCACCTCCCCGGGTTCAAGCAATTCTCATGCCTCAGCCTCCCAAGTAGCTAGAACTACAGGTGTGTGCCACCATGCCCAGCTAATTTTATTTGTATTTTTAGTAGAGACAGGGTTTTTTTCCATGCTTCCCAGGTTGGTCTTGAACTCCTGAGCTCAGGCAATCTGCCTGCCTCGGCCTCCCAAAGTCCTAGGATTACAGGTGTGAGCCACTGCACCCAGCTAGGATTCATGTCAGTGCTAGTCTGTTGTGTTCACTGAAGCTAGTATCATAAATGTGTTTCCATATTTCTGCACAGTCTGCACGTCAGAGTCTACCTTAACAGCAAAGTTGGATAAATTGGGGCAGACACTTCACTTTCAAAATAGCACTTTTCCATATTTCCTTTAGAATCACAGGGCACTTGGCAGGCCGCTGCTTGGGCTAGAATTGTATCATAGCAAGGCAATTGATAATTGGAATGGGCACCAGCTGACATCTATGAGAAGTCTTGTTCTCAAAAGAATTTCCTTTGAGGGTGACGCTAGGGCTCCACTAGTGCCTGAACAGCTGGAAATTAAAAAAAAAAAAAAAAAGGAAAGCAGTATTATTTCACTGTTGTTAGTATTGAAAAGAAGATTTCAGTGTGTCTGGCAAGCCAGACAAAGCTACAGATGTCAATTCTTTCTGTGTACATACCCAGAATGGTGAAGCTTTTCTGAACTGATGGTGAGAACAGGATACTCTAATCTTACTTGAGTATGGAACAACAGACAGGTGCTCCCTTTTGAGAAATAGACCACAGCAGTGCCGTCAAAAGAAAGCTGTACCTTCAAAAACATGATGATTCAAAGGTGAGTCTGTATAAACACTTCTCTGTGCTGACTGTTGGCAGAGACATTTTGCTTTCTAAAGGGAGGCACTAAAATATGGAGTAGGCTTGTAAATTTCCCAGGAATTTGTTAAGGAGAAGAAAGAAATTGGAAGACTTAGAGTGCATACTAGTATCATGATGTATAGTAACTTCCTTAAATTGCTAAGTAGGTAAGGTGGGATTATTTCATGTAATGAGAATTTATTTTTTCAGATGAAAATGAGAACCTCAGGGAAGACAAGTGTGAGTGTGAACTTTGTGAGCTTGGAAATATTTCGAGAAAATGATACATTTCATCTTCTTTATTACTGTGATTGAAACTTTGATTCAATAATGTCTTTCAGATACCAGTTTGTTTTCATAAAATTAATTAGACTGTGAATAAGTAACTCAAGAGCATGTTTATACCCTTAAAGTTTTATGATTAAAACAAAGCTCAAAACTGTTTTAAAATGCAGAAAACAAACAGCATTTCTTTCTTAAAACTCTCTCCTATTCTCGATTGAGACTTTTCTCAAATTTATGATTAAAGTTTTAAAAGAATTTCAGCAAAAGTTCCTGAATGTGATAACCATTTTCCTTCTTAAAACTTTTACTCTATTGACCTTAGGTTCTTTCTAATGAGAACTGAATCAGTGTAGCTTGAACGTTTTATCTAAAGTACCTGTGCAATTGCTATTATCTGCCCTGTTGAAACTTGAAATTAACACTTCTAGTGTGCTTTTTTGATGAAGGAATCATTTATACATGTTGGTATAGCAGCAGCTATGTCAGTCTAATTTAAAATTGTAGTGGCTTTCATTGAACTTAGGGAATGATTGAAAGGAAGCTGATGGAATTTTTAAAAATTAAGTCAATCAGTGAGGATGCTTACTCTGTGCAAGACTGATGGATTCTACATAGGACTTGAGCTCGTTTTCCCACTAAGGCAATTAACACCTGCAGTTAAGAGTTCAACGGGTGAATAAGGACTTTGCGTAGACCCATCCAATGTCCACAGCTGCCTGCTTCGACTTGTATGTGCGGAATGGCAAGTCTTTGGATTGAAGTTTTTCCTCGGTTTCTAATCTGTTCATTGGAAGGTTTATGAGTATGTGAAACTTTTCTCGGTTCTCAGAGCTGGGGGCTGCTGAGTCAGTGTTATAGCTCAGAATCAAGAGACATCGAGATTAGCCCCATGTAAGCAGGACATGCTGTGCTGATTTAGACCCCAAAACAAGGGAACTCTGACTTGATGGAAATACGGGATGACTTCTTCTGAGGAACGAATAAGATAATTTTCTCATAGAATTTCATGACAGCTTTGGATATGTTGGTGATTAGTGAATGATCCCTGTTGAACCAAAGAGAAGAGACTTTTTTGTTATTTATTTAATTTTGCCCTGCCTGCAAATACATTGGGGGTCAAGGCTTCACCCTATGCGTTTTAGGGAAACACACTCCAGTCCATAACTCCTGGTCTTAGGAGCTCAGGGTCGAGGAGAGGGTCGTGAAGATGCATGCCGCTGGCCACTGGGTGGGACTGAGCCGTGAGTGCAGTAGCGCCCTCAGCTCGCCTCTGTGCCACCTGCTTCCAATTGCAGAGACGCTCATTCTTGTCAGGGGAGCAGCTCTGGCCCTAACAGGCCTTGAGAAATGTCAGGGAGATTTTTAGCCTGGAGAGTTGGTGTATCCTGTAACTCATGAGAGAAATGAGACTGCTCTGTAGTCCCAGCTACTCAGGAGGCTGAGGTGGGAGGATCGTTTGAGCCTGGGAAGTAGAGGTTGCAGAGAGTTGAGATTGTGTCACTGTACCCCAGCCTGAACAGCAGAGCAAGACTCTGTCTCAAAAAAAAAAAATTAAAATAACAGCTCCCTGAGAGCCAAGCACTGTGCTACATGTGTAAAGGCAAGATCGTATTTCATCCGAGACTGTCTTTTTTATCTTTCCTGGTGGAAGAGCTTATGAGAAGGACCCTCATGGCCGAACAAGGAGACAAAGCCAGGATCTTCTATGGCATCCTTTTTTTTAAATCTTCTTAAAGTGACCGGTTAGCTGGGGAAAAGAACTTGTATTTAGTGGGAGCTATAGAGTCCTATAAAATAGGCATTGAATTCTCTAAAGGTATTTATCTAAAGAAATACAAGGAAGGGGCCAGACGCAGTGGCTCACTCCTGTAATCTCAGCACTTTGGGAGGACAAGGCGGGCAGATCACGAGGTCAGGAGATCAAGACCAGCCTGGCCAACATGGTGAAACCCCGTCTCTACTAAAAATACAGAAATTACCCGGGTGTGGCAGCACATACCTGTAGTCCTAGGTACTTGGGAGGCTGAGGCAGGAGAATTGCTTGAACCCAGGAGGCAGAGTTGCAGTGAGCCGAGATCATGCCACTGCACTCCAGCCTGGTGACAGAGCAAGACTCCATCAAAAAAAAAAAAAAAAAGAGAGAGAAAGAAATACAAGGAAGAAAACGTATGTGTCATCTGGTCCAGACAATGGTGTTGGAGCTAGTTCATACTAGCCTGTGAGAGCCCATTGCTATATTTTCAGGAATGCAGGGTGCCTATTGTAAAGCGTAGCCATTGTTAAAATTAACTGATATACACATGCTTAAACACATGGTGTGAAAAAACAAAGATAATAAGAATCTATCCCTTCCTAATGATTTTTATAGTACTTAACTGTTTTCTATGAGCGGAGGTCACTTTTGTCTGCTGTATCTGTGTGTTGGGATTACTAGCAGTGTTACCATGACAGTAACTTGAAATCACACAGTGAAGGTATTTAGAGTGCAGCTAGACAATTTATGGTTAGAACAGGCACCAGCTGACATCCATGAGAAGCCTTGTTCTTCAAAGGATTTCCTGTGAGGGTGTTGCCGGGCTCCAGCAAATGCTACAAATCAGGCTTTTTCCTTCTAGAAAGCCAGTCGTTAAACATTTACCAGCACCCCACTGGGCCCGGCCCATTCATTTTTGTATATGAGACAGGGGCAGGCAGACGAATGGTGACTTGTCTAGAGTCCTGCAGCCCCTTGTAACCAGCAGCACCAAGACTAGACTTGGGTCTCCCCAAGTCTTTCTGTTACACCACTCAGAGGTTTTAGTCCTGAAAGGCACAAGTGGGAAAGGTTGGGTTTGCCTGTGGGCTCGTCTCCAATGCTTTTCTATTGTTGGTGACAGCACTGTAGGGAATCAGGGCATACACAAGAAGGGGGCTGATTAACTAACACAGAAATCAAATTCATTGCCAGGTGGGTGGTCATCTGCTTTCTGGTTACCAGCAAGTGGGATAAATGAAGAGAAGGCAGAGATTGGATCCTGAGCTCTGACCCTAGTGCATGTGGATATAATTATTGAATGGAAGATAAGAATGAACAGCACTTACCACCCCTGAGAATATGTTATATATGTATTTGTTAATTTATTTTATATCTCCTTCATTAGAATACAAGCTCCATGAGGATGGGGACTTTGTCTTATGTGCCACTGTACACCCAGCTCCCAAAAAAGTGCCTGGCATATAGAAAGTGCTCAGGCTGGGCACAGGTGGCTTACGCCTGTAATCCCAGCACTTTGGGAGGCAGAGGCAGGTGGATCATGAGGTCAGGAGATCAAGACCATCCTGGCCAACATGATTAAACCCCGTCTCTACTAAAAATACAAAAATTAGCCAGGCGTGGCACCACACACACCTGTAAAGGTACATGGGAGGCAGAGGCAGGAGAATCGCTTGAACCCAGGAGGCGGAAGCTGCAGTGTTCCGAGACTGCACCACTGCACTCCAGCCTGGGTGACAGAGCGAGACTCTGTCTCAAAAGGAAAGAAAGTGCTCGGTAGATATTTTCGAATGAATGAATGAACTGATCCTTCCAATTCCTGGCATTATACAGTGCTGACTCCCAGAGGAAGTTTTGCCCAGAGGAATATGCCTGGCAGAGCCCAGCATCAGCAACTCTCTAACCCTTTGGCTGCTAGACTCTCAGTGACTACCATTTCTCTTCCCTCTTAGATGACGGAGGGCCGCCGATGTCAAGTACATCTTCTTGATGACAGGAAGCTGGAACTCCTAGTACAGGTAAATCACTTTTGGTCAACTTTCTAAGTTTCTTTGGAGACTGATGTGGTTTCAGACTTTGATTTGGCTGGGAATGAAGGGGGAGATGGTAAACTGTTTTTAAATCTCTGTCTGTTAAAATCTGTGAAAGAATGACTAGGACACAACAGGGTGTTTTGTGTGTGTGCTATTTTGGTTGTGTCTGTACACCAGCCTAAGGCATTCAAGGCCAGATATATATCTACCCTATTGTTGCAAATTTCTAGAAAAGGAAATTGCACAATGCCATTAGCTATTATTTCTGCCTGGAAGGAGTTAACTACAATGTAACCTAAATAACTCTTGCTGTAACTAAAATTGATTTAGTCTTCCTTGCCCAGAAGGGAGAGAAAAAGCTTTGTTCTTTTCCAGTTGAGAATAAAGAGGCACAGTCTCTGTGCTCTGTCCTCTTTCTAAGGGCTAAGCGAACCCCTTCTTACCCATCCCATGGGTCGACACTGGCATCACTTGTGAGCATCTGGAGAAACTGAGATGCATGAAATCAATCAATTAATCCCAACTGAGAACACATCCGTGTCGGCAAAGTTGGAGAGGTAATTGGAATCATAGACCCTCCTCCTTTTCAACTTGCTTTGAAACAGACTGTTGTTTGACCCAAAGCTCTCAAGAATGGTGTCTCCAATTCTGACTTCCAGAGTTCACCATTCCAGATCTGCTGTTCAATGCCAATTTTTATTACATTTCCTTGCTATTTATAGTTAGATGTCTATCTTCAGGTCCCGGCACATTGTGTCTCGTTCTCTATCACATTTTGCAGTGAAGAAGTCGCAGTTCATCGGTGGGTTGAGAGGATGCCCACCTGCTCAGTCGTGGGGGAAATGATGCCACTTCAAAGGGGAAATTCACATGCACACGCTTTTGTCTCGGGTTGCCTTGTACATGCCGCTTGGAATTGAAATGCTCAAACTGCTGACGTTGAGTTAATACTTTTAATGGGACTCAAATTATAAAGCCTTTATAAATGCAATGGAGGAAACAATAGGAAAAGGCTCATAATCACATGACACTAATTCAGGTGCTGTTTTCTTTTGGGTGGATTTCTTTCTAGCATTTTTTAGATTTATATTTCTTGCATGGCTGTAATCATATGTGTAATTCCACATATCTTATTTTTCTACTTAATATTGTCTTTCACTAACATTTTCTAAGTTACTATAATTTATCATTTTTGTGAACAGCTATATAAATTCTAGAAATTGATATACCATTATTATCTAATCATTCCCCCATTTGAGTATATTTAAGGGATTTTTAAAAGACAGTTTTCCTACCTGGGTGCGGTGGCTCACACCTGTAATCCCAGCATTTTGGGAGGCTGAGGTGGGTAGATCACAAGGTCAGGAGTTCGAGACCAGCCTGGCCAAGATGGTAAAACTCTGTCTTTACTAAAAAAAAAAAAAAAAAAAGACAAAAATTAGCTGCTCATGGTAGTGTATGCCTGTAATCTCAGCTACTTGGGAGGCTGAGCAGGAGAATCACTTGAACCCTTGAGACGGAGGTTGTGGTGAGCCATTGATCGCACCATTGCACTCCAGCGTGGGTGACAGAGCAAAACTCCATCTTGGAAGAAAACAAAACTAAAAACAGTTTTCCACTATTACAGGTAAATGCCATGAGTAACATATCCCTGTATACAGGGTTCTCCTGCATTTTCGATTATGGCCTTTTTAGGCTGCATTCCATGGCCTAAAGTCACTAAAAGTCAAGCCTCTGGTTTGAATTTAGAGGAATGAGGCAATGAAGGGAAATCGTCAAGTTGAGTGAGATCTCTTTAATTAGCAGAATCATGAACTGAGAAACTTTTGAGGCTTCAAAATGCCAAGAGTCAGTGTGAAGAGTTCATAGGTGAGTGGTGTGGAGTGTTTTACATGCTTTTCCTGAATCAAAGCTTGGAGGTTTAGAAAGAAGCCACCTTCTGGAATAGGAAATGAGATCTCAAATGGCAGTTCAAAAACTATCTCTTGGCCAGCCTGCTTTGAGGGAAAAAATAGCTTTAATTACTGATGTGCACAGCTGTTTTGGAGCGGTTATCCTCAACCCTATAAAACTAAGAAAATGTTGAATTAGGCGAATGAGAGAAGTTCACGTTTTTCCCACTGCTTTATAGAACAGGCTTTCTGTGTTATTCCCTCTTCCTGGAACACGCTTCTTCCCACACTCCCATGCCTGGACCTGGCTGGTCTCCATTAGGTCTTTACTTCACAACTTGGAAGACACCCCATACCAGTGCTTTCCCTGACCCCTCCCGCCTAGTCTGGGTCTTAGCTGCCTCTGTCCAGAGTTTCTTTCTTATGACACAGCCGTACCTCACTGTCATTGGTTGTGTACTTGTTATCACTTCCTGGAGCCCCAACAGTTTGAGGGCTAGACCTGTGTCTCCAACATGGTGTGTCCCCAGTACGTAGCCCAGGGTCAAGCACGTAATGTCAGTAAATACAGACTCGCTGAATGAAAGAATGGATGAACCATAAGATGTCTTGGCATTACTTCTCCCAAAGACTTCTTGCCATAGTACCAGTTGCTTGGCAGGGGATTTAGCTTAATACGCACACACACATACACACACACACACAACCTATCTATAGATACACATACTATCTATATATAGATATACACACAATCTATCTGTACATTGATATACACGCTCTCTATGCATAGAGACACACACTATTTGTCTATCTATACATTAATAGTGTATCTACCTATATATAGATAGATAGATGGTGTGTGTATTAAGCTAAATACATATATATATATATTTTATTTATATATATGGAAAGATTCTAAATTTAATTGCAGAATGAGCTTCAGCAAAACGTGAAGAAACAAAAATTAAAACTACTGAATAAAAGACAGCTTACATATGTCACTCTTTTTTTCTCCTCTGCAAAATTCTGTTGCCCCGGATTCTATCTGTCAGGCAGTGTCCTTTCTAAAGGGAATCTGGATTCTCTACCTCATCTGGACCCGCCTCTAGGTTTTTAGTAAAACATTTTGACCTATACTATTCTTTTTCATATTTTACATTCATAGAGTGATAGCCCTCAGGTTCATTTATACTTTAGTCATCAAATATATTAAACATTGAGACTGATGTTGTTGTTAAAAATAACTTCAGAATATTTGTAATAAGCCTTAGATGAGGCCGGCCGCAGTGGCTCACGCTGTAATCCCAGCACTCTCAGAGGCTGAGGCAGGCGGATCATGAGGTCAAGAGATAGAGACCATCCTGGACCACATGGTGAAACCCTATCTCTACTAAAAATACAAAAATGGCCGGGCGCGGTGGCTCAAGCCTATAATCCCAGCACTCTGGGAGGCCGAGGCGGGTGGATCACGAGGTCAAGAGATTGAGACCATCCTGGTCAACATGGTGAAACCCCGTCTCTACTAAAAAATACAAAAAATTAGCTGGGCATGGTGGCAAGTGCCTGTAATCCCAGCTACTCAGGAGGCTGAGGCAGGAGAATTGCCTGAACCCAGGAGACGAGGTTGCGGTGAGCCGAGATTGCGCCATTGCACTCCAGCCTGGGTAACAAGAGCGAGACTCCGTCTCAAAAAAAAAAAAAAATACAAAAATGAGGTGGATGTGGAGGCATGCACCTATAGTCCAAGCTACTCGGGAGGCTGAGGCAGGAGAATTACTTGAACCCAGGAGGCGGAGGTTGCAGTGAGCTGAGATTGCACCACTGCACTCCAGCCTGGGCGAAAAAGTGAGACTTTGTCTGAAAAAAAAAAATAAAAAATAAGTTTTAGATGAAGCAATGGCTTTCCTGATCTTTTGACCTGGAGCTGTAGAAAGGGGGACGGGTGGAAAAGACACCTCCATTGACCCGACAAGGTTTGTAACATGGAGAGTCAGGTTCAGAGCAAATGTTTCTGTCCCCCAGAGAAATAAATGGGTTTGCACGAGGGTGACTGACTGAAAGACATTAATAAGATGGGGCAGACCGCAGAGATTAGTTTTTAGGCACCGTTAGGACAGGAGACTCATCAAAGGCTGCACCTCAGACCTTCAGAAGCAGGGGAGCTTCTGCGGCATCCGTGTCGGGCAAAAAAGCTGATGACATTAAAATCGACTCCCCAGTTGCCTCTTGCCAGGAGGATGCTCTAAGCAGACAACCACGCAGTGCTGTAAACTTGCCACTATGAGCGCAACATTTTCCTTCTCTGGGTTGCAGGGAAAAAACGGCTGTCATCCTAATGTTTCATGCTTATTCCATATAGCACTTTGAGATAACCAGGTGGAATCTGTGCTTCCAAATCCTCTGTTGCTCCGAGTAGATCACACGCTACTCACACTAGGGGAGGGCAGACAGTCAAGAGTGACATACTAGGAATTAATGTTCGAGAGGCTCATCCCTAGATCCACAGGCGATTTCCTGACACCACATCTTTACCAGGGAGCTCCTTAAGTCCTGAAATTCTACTTAAGAGCAGCTGGAAGATGGCGTGAGCCTTCAGCCACAGAGCATGCCTGCAGCTTTGGTCGTGGACACAGGCAGATTGCGTAGCTGGCTCGCCCTCCAGTTCAGCCTGCAGACAGCATCTTCTTCTCTGTCTTCCAAAGCTGCTTCCACCAGTAGGGAATGTACTAAAAAAAGGCATTCATCAGGCCGGGCGTGGTGGCTCACGCCTGTGATCCCAACACTTTGGGAGGCCAAGGCAGGTGGATCACTTGAGGTCAGGAGTTCAAGACCTCCTGAAATGATGAGAGACCATTGTGAAACCCCATCTCTACTAAAAATACAAAAAAAAAAAAAAAAAAAAAGACATGGTGGTGTGCACCTGTAATCCCAGCTACTCTGGAGGATGAGGCGGGAGAATCACTTGAACCTGGGAGGCAGAGGTTGCAGTGATCCGAGATCACGTCACTGCCCCCCAGCCTGGGTGACAGAGCGAGACTTCGTCTCAAAAAAATAGAAGAAAAAAAAAGCCTTCGTCAAAGTGAGAGGGGTCACCCTCATCTCAGTCTTGGAACTGCCTCTTCTGGAGGATGCTGTGGCCAGATGTGGGGACCGAGCATGTCATGGTCAGCCCAGCTCCCCAGGTCTTGTCCTATCCTTGCTCCTTGAAAATTATTTTCTTCATTTTTTTTTCTGACCTCCATGTATATTTTGGGGAACATTTTGAGCTCAGAGAAAGGGAAGTGTACTTTAGCCATAGTGAGAATAATTTAAGAATTTCCAGTGAGAGTCGCTAGATCGGGTACAGGAAGCCGTTAGCAGGGAAAATTCTGGATGCTTTCTTTTGACCTTTGTAAAAATAGAGCGGATTTTCACTAGAACGGAATGGCTGAGGTGTGACCCTTCCTTATTTGGTTCTCTTGAGGCTTGTGAGACTAGATATCCTGTCTCACAGGCAGCCAGCCCAGAGCCAGAAAAACCGACCTGAACTTCCACTGTGAGGCAGGCTTTGCTCCAGTGCTTCTCCGCATCACTTTAGAGGAGTAGGTATTCTTCATTGGCTGAATTTCTTCCCCACCCCCACTTTTTTCTTTTTTTTTTTTTTTTTTTTGAGTTGGAGCCTTTCTCTGTCACACAGGCTAGAGTGCAGGGATGCAATCTCGGCCTCATTCCAACCTCTGCTTCCTAGGCTCAAACGATTCTCCTGTCTCAGCCTCCCGAGTGGCTGGGACTACAGTCCTGCGCCACCATGCCCAACTAATTTTCTATTTTTAGTAGAAATGGGGTTTCGCCACGTTGGCCAGCCTGTCTCGGCCTACTGCAATTTGGAACTCCTGACCTCAGCTGAGGCTCATGCCTGGATCCACAGGCAATTAATTTCCTGACACCACATCTTCACCAGGGAGCTCCTTAAGTCCTGAAATTCTACTTAAGAGCAGCTGGAAGATGGCTCGGCTCCATCCAAAGTGCTGGGATTACAGTTGTAAGCCTCCGCACCCGGCCCCCACATTTTTTTGAGGCAGGTTCTCGCTCTGTTACCCAGGCTGTAGTGCAGGGGTGGGAGGGACACTTGACCTTCTGGGTTCAAGTGTTCCTCCCGACTCAGCCTCCCCAGTTGCTGGGACTGACAGATGTGCGCTACCACGCCCAGATAATTTTGTAAATTTTTAGAGAGATAGGGTCTCCGTATGCTGCCCACGCTGGCCTCCAACTCTGGAGCTCAAGTGATCCTCCTGCCTTGGCCCCTCTCAAAGTGTTAAGATTGCAGGCATGAGCCACTGCCACCATGCCCGGCCCTCCTTCCCTTCAGTGATAGAGCTTTACACATAGGAGTCTGCTCCATCCCCTCCGTTCCGCCACAATGAACCTCACACCTTGCTTTCTGTAGGGAGCTGTCCCATGATGTGAGGCCCCCTTCCAAGTTCCAAGCTGCCTTAGGATTCCTGTGTCTCTCCCCTCTGACCCAGTCCCTTAGTGGCCATTGGCAAGACATTTACAGCTGTTTACTGTGTGCAGATAGAGGAACAAAGTGTCCCTACGATTCTGAGAAGTGGAGCAAACTGTGATTGGTCAGTGTTTTCTAAGGGAAATAAAGATAGCAATTAGATTATTGCCGTGTATTACACAGGGCTCGTAATCTTGAGAAAGCACCCAAGACAGAGCATTTGTAAAGACCTAAGCTGCACCTCGTGGCACAGTAGCCACCAGCCACATGTGGCCGTTGGTGAAAATGTGGCCAGTGCAAACTGAGATGTGTGCAAGCATAAATCACATGGCAGATTTTGAAGACTTTCTATGAAACTTAAGTAAAATGTCTTGAAAATGATTTTTACCTTGGTGAATCCATTTTAAAATGATAATATTTTAGATATTTTAAGATAAAACAAATATATAATAAAATGAATTTCACCTTTTAGCTTTTTTAATATGGCTACTAAAAAAAATTAAAATCTTGGCTGGGCATGGCAGCTCATGTCTGTAATCTCAGCACTTTTGGTGGGCGGATCACAAGATCAGAAAATAAAGACCATCCTGGCTAACATAGTGAAATCCCATCTCTACAAAAATACAAAGAATTAGCTGGGCGTGGTGGCAGGTACCTGTAATCTCAGCTACTCAGGAGGCTGAGGCAGGGGAATCACTTGAACCTGGGAGGCAGAGGTTGCAGTGAGCTGAGATTGCACCACTACACTCCAGCCTGGCGACAGAGCAAGATTCCATCTCAAAAAATAAGCAAATAAAATAAAATCTTATATTGGGCTCACTTTTGTGGCCCACATTAAATTTCTTTTGGATGGCTATCTCTAGAGCAGCAGGCCCAAACCTTTTTGACAACAGGGACTGGTTTCACTAAAGAATTTTTCCACAGAGGGGCGTGGGGGGCTGGTTTCAGGATGATCCAAGCGTATTACATGTATTGTGCACTTTATTTCTGTTATTACTACATTGTAATATATAATGAAATAATTCTGCAGGTCACCATTAAGTCAAATCAGTGGGAGCCCTGAGCTTGTTTTCCTGCAACTAGATGGCCCACCTGTGAGTGATGGGCGACAGTGATGGCTCATCAGGCATTAGATTCTCATAGGGAGTACCCAACTTAGATCCCTGGCATGCGCAGTTCACCATAGGGTTTGCGCTCCTGCGAGAGTCTAATGCTGCTGCTGATCTGACAGGAGGCGGGGCTCAGGCAGTAATGTGAGAGATGGGGAGCGGCTGTAAATACAGACGAAGTATCTCTCACTGTTCGCCTCCTGCTGCATGGCCCCATTCCTAACAGGGCATAGACTGGTACCAATCCACAGCCCAGAGGTTGGGGGTTCCTGCTGTAGAAGATAGAGGGAAAACAATTTAAGCTAGAGAAAAAATTATGCATGCAATAAAATTATTTAGGTTTACGCAAATGTAACTGGATATTTGGCACAATAATGACTACATTTTACAATTCTTTCTCTTTTTCTTTTCCTTTTTCTTCTGATCTATAGTCAGATGCGTTATCCATTGTGCCACTGGCCCCTCGACTCCTTTTTCTTTTCTTTTTTTTTTTTGAGTCAGAGTCTCACTCTGTTGCCCAGGCTGGAGTGCAATGGCATGATCTTGACTCACTGCAACCTCCACCTCCTGGGTTAAAGCGATTCTGCCATCTCAGCCTCCCTAGTAGCTGGGATTACAGGCACCTGCCATCATGCCCAGCTAATTTTTGTTTTTTTGTAGAGACGGGGTTTCACCATGTTGGCCAGGCTGATCTTGAACTCCTGACCTCAGGTGATCTACCTGCCTCAGCCTCTCAAAGTGCTGGGATTACAGGCATGAGCCATCACACCCGGCCTACAATTCCTTATAGAATTTATATGGAGTGTATCTTGTTTAATCCTCACAGTAACTGTGTAAACTAGGTAGCAAGCAAACAGAAATTCAGAAAGATTAAATAACTTGCTCAAGGTCACATAACTAGCTAAGTACATACAGCTTGACCACAGGTCCTCTGATAGTATAGCCCATTCTCTTTTCACTGCACCAAAACCAGTATATGTAATAAAAACCCGAGACATGATCTAGTAAGAGTTCGCCTGGAACATGGCTGCTCCGCCAGCCCCTGAGACCAGCGCCCTAAACGATGGCAGTTAACGACTTTAAACCTTATCTCAGGTCTGTAACTGAAGACAGGCTTACCCAGGTCTTTCCTTCCTCTCGACTCAGCTCCTAATCTATCTGGGAAAGCCTTAAAGAGATGACACATCATCATGGAGGACTTCCGTGTCATGCCTAAGCCTTGGGCTAGCAGGTGTGGAAGAAACTTCCACAGCCGTGGATGAAATAATTGCTGCCTTCCTGTCACTTTCCTCTGTCTGACAGCGATGCTGGTGCTATTCTGTCCTAAAGGTCAAGTACATTCATGTGAGCTGTCAGTAAAGTAGCGTTGAGGGCAAGTAAATAGTCTGGCCTATTATGGGCTACAAAAGTGTATGACTTTCAAAAAATCTAGAACTGTAACAGCGGTACCTAAAATAGGTGAATGAACTTGGGATCTCTCTTTTTTGTGTTTTTTGAGATGGAGTCTCTCTCTGTTTCCAGGCTGGAGTACAGTGGCACGATCTCTGCTCACTGCAACCTCTGCCTCCTGGGTTCAAGCGATTCTCCTGCCTCCTGAATAGCTGGGATTACAGGCATGCACACCACACCCAACTAATTTTTGTATTTTTGTTAGAGGCAGGGTTTTACCATGTTGGCCAGGCTGGTCTCGAACTCCTAACCTTAGGTGGTCCGTTCACCTTGGCCTCCCAAAGTACTGGGATCATAGGCATGAGCCACCGCACCTAACCTAACCTTCGATTCTCTGTGCACAGGTGCACAGCCATACTCATATTCACCCTCATAGCCCAGCCTTAGTGACTTCTGTGGTCAGTGATACTCTTCTGCAAAAATGCAGGAGATTATTTTCCACCAAGTAAAGCAGGAATCCCCCAAAGTGTATGTTACCAAGCGGAGAAGACAGTGTTGCTTCTATCTTCCCAACCGCGCAGTGTGGGCAGGTGTGCCCCTTGTGGTCTGCCTGCTGGGCCATCTACTGAAGCGTGCTCCAGGTCTGCCATCTGCTCCTGTCTGGTCTAGATCCGCCAGGAGTTGCTGTCGCAGCCAAGGGCTGGGAAGGCGTATACAGAAGCTGGGAGCAGTCGGAGGTACTCAGTGTTATGAACCTTCTGTCCGGGACCTCCCAGGCCACCGGGCCACCTCCTAAAACGAGCCAAAGGGATTCAGGCAGCCCCACTTTGGGCTGACCTCACACCTCCCTGCGATCCCATCATCATTTATTAGGCTCCTCTCTGTGAAGCTGGGCACTCCACCAAATGAGCAAAACAGATGTCTTCGCAGCCCCCAGGGGTGGCTGATAATATTTAACATTTGAAAAGCACATGGTGAAGAAAGACGTGTTAAGATATAGAGCACAGACAGATAACGCGATAGTAAATCTATTTGTAATCAAAAATGCATCGCATGATGTAGAGGAAGAAGAAAAGTCCGTAAAATATACGTGTGGGGAGCACAAGCAGCTGAGTCGTTTCCCCCTTGGTGAGGAGGGAGGAGACACAGTCCATCTTCCTTCTGCAGCCGAGGCCTTTGTGGAAAAGTTGGAGCGCTCTCTTTCTGCCCTGGTTAGAACAAAGAGGAATTTTAGTCTCGCCGAGAGGCTGTGAGAGAGGGCTGAGCTTCAGGGCACAGCAGATTGATGCGATCATCTAGGGACATGCCCCCCGCCCCGCCCACACACACACACACACACATACATGCGCGCTCACACACACACACAGCGCCAGGTGCAGGTTGAGGAGAGAAGAAGCCATCCTCATCTCCGCAGTCTAACGGATCCACGCTGCTGGTCGCCTGGCAACACCCCCTCTTTGCGCCCCTGCCCCCCTTCTTCCTGGACCACCTCCATGTCTGTGCCCCCTTGTCCCCTTGATGCCAATTTCAACCTGTTGTAAAACGTATTCATTGGAACCATTTGAAATTGCCAATATTCGACAGACTTTGTCCCACTAAGAGGACAATTTCATGTGGCTCAAACCAAATGAGAAGGGAGAGAGAGAGAAAAAGGGAGAGAGACATAGCCCTCCAGAAGGCTGGGAAGGGGGTTGTTTGTTTGTTTTACTACTGAGCTATTTTTTTCTATGATATCTTTACAAAATCCTTTCCATGTCTTCCCTAGGTTAGCCCCATAGGAGACTGTGCAGACGGCATCCTCAGGATAGGACATTAAACTGCATGCTCCTAGTTTCTGTCTCTGCTAAGCGAGGGCAAGAAGGGAGCAGGGAGATTAAAATAAACTCAGCTCACGATGCAGTTCAGCAAAATGCAAACAATTGTATTTACAGGGGAAAGGCACACGCGTGTGCACACACCTCTATGTACAGTATGGAAATGGTGGGGGAAACAGGCCCTCTCAGAAAGGATGGGTAACAGGGACCTGAAGGGTAACAAATCTGTAGCTGTCATTGTTTTTTATAATCCATAACTCACAGTTTGATTTTGGGGCACATTGCTTAATTCAAGTACTTCCTTGTTGAGTAAATATTTATTATTTGTCCAGCACTGTGCTACACAGATCTGACCATCCCTTTATTTGGGTTAGAAGTTCCTGTCTAGAGGTGATCAATGATTACTTTGGTTGCAGAACTTTTTACAAGTCCAGGAGTGGCTGGATATTCCGTTTCCTAAAATGAGCCGACCATTCCACCTCAGTTCTGCTGTGCCTGGTATGGCTTCCCTTCTCCACACATTCCACTCACTGGACCCTGTCCTTTCCTGTAAGGGGATCCAGGAGGACATCAGGAGGCAGATTTACTCATCTGGAAGCCTCATGGCAACTTGTCCCATCCAGCCGAAGGAAGGAAAGAAAGGAAGGGAGGGAGGAATGGAGGAAGGAAAGAAGGAAGGAAGGGAGGGAAGGGAGGAATGAAGAAAGGAAGGAAGGAAGGAAGGAGGGAGGGAGGGAGGGAGGGAGGGAGGGAAAGAAGGAAGAAAGGAAGGAAGGAAGGAAGGAAGAAGAAAGGGTAAGGAAGGGAAAGGAAGGAAGGAAAAGGAAGAAAGGGAAGGAAGTGAGGAAGGGAGGGAGGGAAGGAGAGAGGGAGGCAGGGAAGAAGGGAAGGAGGCAGGAAAGAAGGAAGGAAGCCCCTCCCCTAGAGAGAAGTTCAGCCTGGCCAGGTATCCTAGCTAGTGGAGGGAGGAAGCTTAGGTCTGGGGAAATCTCAGCTGCTCCATATTCTCTGAGTCTTCTACCTTGGCGGACCTTCCCTATAGCCCTTGAATCTGTGTTTCTGGCCTCCTGGCTTGCCCAGCACAGAGCTGACAGTTCAGCTGTCAAAGCCATGTGGAAGATTTCCATATCTTGCCAGAGCCCCTGTCCCGCCCCTGCGGCCGCCTGCTCGGTCTTTGTGACTGAACACCTCGGCGGCAGCCCCAGCACCTCATGGCAACCCAAGCCCATCATTCCTACTCCTCCTCCCATCTGGGTCATCCTGCTCGTGCACCTGCTTTGAAAGCAAGCCCACCATTCTCCAAATCCACCTGGCTTTAGGAGCCAGGCGGTGTTTTTTCTGTGGCCCTCAATGAGATCCTTAAGTTGCCTGTTTTTTCCCTGGTAAGGGAACAACTTTCCTTCTCCACTCCAATACATCCCCCAGTGTAGACATTTGCCACCCTGGACTCAGCGTCCTCTGCATGCCTATTGTCACTGGAACAGCTCCTTGCCGCCCTACCGAGTTCTATGTTCCTGACTGTTGAAAATAGATGCTTGGTGCTGCGAAGAAAAATCAGCACTGAGACAAAGGATCTTTCTTCAATGCAATTTTTACTTCCTGGACTTCAGGAAGGGTACCCTCAGTAGCCATCGTGCCACGAGAGGACAATGAACAAAGGAAAACACTCAAATTTATCCCTTACGCATTTGGGGTCGTCCCTACTGCTGTGTCTGGTTTCCATTAGCTGGAGCCAGACCTCACAAGCTAAACTAAAAGCCAGTTGGCTAATAACTTAAAACTTTTCTAAACAGGTAAAAGCAGTGGTGGGCTGGGACATGCCTGTGAGCACGTCCAGCACAGATATCTTGGTTAAAGTACAAGGACATAGAATGTACTATGTGCCTGTAAGCGTGGCATGTCTAACAGCTACATAGGATAAGGCTTAACAATGAGCTATTAGCACACTTACGATTTATTCTTTAACAAGAAAGGAAACTTGAAAGAAGAACTTTTCTACTTCCCACACTGGCCATTCCCATTTGTCTTATATGAGACAACCACATCACCCATCCTTCCAGACTACGTCATGACTACCCCTGCTCGGCGGCCCTCAGCAGCCCACCCCATTGAATTGCTCTGTTTGACTCTCAAGTCCCTCCATGATGTGACTGTGAGCTGTTTATGAGAGACAGTGTATCAGAGAGGTCAGGAGTACAGTTTTGTACAGTTTGTAGTACAAGCTACCTACTCTCCGGGCAGGGCCTGTGCCATTGTAGTCACAATACTCTGCCCACCAGAGCTGGGGCTTTAAACTTTACAGTTGCAGGGAACTGGGTCCTTAGTAATGGGCAGAAACCACGATGTGACCCTGCTGTATAGTCTTGTGGACCAGCAGTTCTCAAACTTCTTTTTGCTTCAGAATTCTTTGTCCAATATCAGAACATGGAGAGGGTCTGAACCCCACCACCTTGCGCCCCAAGCCCACAGACAGGGAGACCCTGGAGGGGTCTCAGCAGACTCTTTTGGGTTTGCAAGTCTCTGCTTTAGGTAGAAAACAGATGATAGAAAATGTAAGCATCCTTTTCTTTTCTTTTCTCTTTTCTTTTGAGATGGAGTCTCACTCTGTCGCCCAGGCTGGAGTGCAGTGGCACGATAGTAGCTCACTGCAATCTTCACCTCTCTGGTTCAAGCAATTCCCCTGCCTCAGCCTCCTGAATAGCTGGGATGACAGGTGCATGCCACCACATCTGGCTAATTTTTTTGTGTATTTTTAGTAGAGATGGGGTTTCACCATGTTGGCCAGACTGGTCTTGAACTCCTGACCTTAGCAAATCCACCCGCATTGGCCTCCCAAAGTGCTGGGATTATAGGCAGGAGCCACTGCACCCGGCCACATCCGTTTCTTTATACTAATATGCAAACACATTCCTGAAAAGTTCAATGTATTAGTTGGTGCAAAAGTAATTGCATTAAAAGTAATGGCAAAACCGCAGTTACTTTGGCACCAACCTAATAGAGTGAGCCTTAATTTTATATACCACATTTCCTCCATCCCTCCCTCCTTTCCTTCCTAATAGAGTGAGCCTTAATTTTATGTACCACATTTCAAACGCTTTGGGAATTGTATGTGATTAATCATCATGTTAGCTGATCGATCTCTTATTTTTGTACCAGACTCTGTTCTAAGCTGGTACAGAGTGGGCTGAGTCATCTCTTCAGCCCCACAACTCTATGAGGTAGGTAACTGTTACTATTCCCATTTTTCAGATGAGGAAATTGGGGCACAGAGAAGTTAAGTAA
Organism: Sapajus apella; assembly: GCF_009761245.1. Lineage (NCBI taxonomy): Eukaryota > Metazoa > Chordata > Mammalia > Primates > Cebidae > Sapajus > Sapajus apella. Next base: position 13,949,653 of record NW_022436993.1, read on the forward strand.
CCTACTCAGAGTTGCACAGCTGGTAAATGGGAGAGAACTGATTCAGAACGAAGCCACCTGTCTGCAGAGAACCAGCAGGTTCCAGCAGGCTGAGAGCCCAGGCTCTGGAGCCAAATGGGCTGGCTTCAAAACCTGACTCTGATGCTTTGCAGCTTCCTGACCTTGGCCAGTTGCACAGCCTCCTTAACCTTCAGTTTCTTCATCTGCAAACAGGGAACACTGACTGCCTCCCGTCTTCCTGCTGTAATTTTCTCTGTACATTGAAAGTAGTACCTTCCCCAAAGACTTGTGTTTAGGATTAAATTGACTAGAACATCTGAAGTGCTCTGAAGACTGTCTGGCACAGCACGGGCATCTCTTAGGCTGGGATCAGAGGCCTTGGCTGGACCACTTAGTAGCCATGGTAACCCAGGCGAGTCACTGGCCTTTGCTACCTCGTGTGTAAAATGGGAATGCTAACTACTTTAGCTTTTGAGGAAGGCATTTAGGAGACTATGAAGTGCTACATAATTGATGGTGCTATTATTCCTAATAATTCGGTCTTCCATATGATTCTGTGCAAGGCTTCACGGAGTATTTATAGAGTTCAGTGGAAGTTCAGTTGACAAGTGATGGGTTAACAGTCCATCAGAAAATGTCTTCACTGCCCGACCTCCCAGATTTCCAACACATCATCCCCCGATCTTTCCATGAATGCTGGTTATTGCTGCTCATCCCTCCAATGCCATGTATAACTCACGTGTCAAGGTCATAGGATGACAGGCAGAATATATATGCACATGTATTCATGCTGAGTTCAGATTGCCATCTAAATAAGTGGACTAGGTTTTATGCTCCAGTTATGTCAAATCAGTCGACATTCTTGCAGATAAAATAGAAAACATGATTTCAATGGTTGTGTCTCAGTATCTTATAAATGACCCCATCCTTTTTTTTTTTTTTTTTTTTTTTGAGACAGAGTCTTGCTCTGTCGCCCAGGCTGGAGTGCAGTGATGCAATCTCAGCTCACTGCAGCCTCTGCCCCCAGGTTTCCAGCGATTCTCCTGCCTTAGTCTCCTGGGTAGCTGGGATTACAGGTGCACACCACCACGCCCGGCTAGTTTTATATTTTCAGTAGAGACGGAGTTTCATCATGTTGGTCAGTCTGGTCTCGAACTCTTGACCTCAGGTGATCCATTCCACTCAGACTCCCAAAGTGCTGGGATTACAGGCCTGAGCCACCATGCCTGGCCAAAAGACCCCATCCTTAATACTTTACATTAAAATGATACTGAAGCACAGTTTTATCCAGATGGATCATATTGGCTTTGACCTGTGGGAAGGCAAATACTGAAGGCATACACTATCCCTTATTAACAAGATAGTGATTGGACCTTTACTCACAAATGAAGTTGCCACAAGTTCACGTATTAACTGTTGCTTCCCAATAGGAGCTGTATACTTCCTAGAGATTGCAGCACGTGATTTTGTAGTGCACAGTGTTTAGGGGCATTCAAGCATATTCTGGTCAACTGTGCAAGGCTCAGAAGAGCGCATGACCAGCAGGGTCTGCTGGAATTCCAGCAATCTTTGACCATTCCCTGGAGAACCACATTCTCTAGGAAATGCCTAAGTGTCACTTCAAACTGATCAAGAATTTCTTTCTTTTAGGGAAGAGGATTTTTAAATATCACATGGAGGCCTTTTAGGGTAGCAATAGATCAGTAAGTGCAATGATTCTTAGGTTTTAAATTGCTGATAGATCTTAAGATATGTTACTACAAGAAAGTGGGCCATATGTTGGTGTTACCAAAATTCTTTATCGGCATTCCTTTACTTTGGCCCCTCTTATTCTTAAAATAGTGTCGATCTTTTGTAAAGATAATCCCAGCACTTTGGGAGGTCGAGGCGGGTGGCTTACCTGAGGTCAGGAGTTCAAGACCAGCCTGGCCAACATGGTGAAACCCCATCTCTACTAAACATACAAAATTTAGCCAGGCATGGTGGTGGGTGCCTGTAATCCCAACTACTCAGGAGGTTGAGGCAGGAGAATTGCTTGAACCTGGGAGGCGGAGGTTGCAATGAGCCAAGATCAAGCCACTGTACTCCAGCCTGGGCGACAGAGCAAGACTCTCTCTGTTTCCAAAACAAAAACAAAAGCAGAAAAGGGAATTTTTCCCCATTGTGACTCTTTTTATCATAGAGGAAATCGCTCCCCAGATGTCCCTCCCCACTCCTCAATTCCAGACTCCACCCCAGACCACAGCTGGTCTATGTTCTTCCCATGTCTGAAGCAGTTACCCACACGAGGAGCAGAATCAAGGTGACTGATTGAAATCAGCAGTTCTCAAAGTGTGGTCCTAGACAAACAGCCTCAGCATCACTTGAGACGTGGAAATGCAAATTCCCATTCAGCGCCCCCAATATACTGAGGCAGAGGCTGGGCGTGGGTCCCAGCGATGGGGCCAGAGCCGGATGCAGCACAGACTGTCTGGAGCCTGCATGCTTGGTACTGCACAGTGGATTAGGGCTGGAGCAGTTGAATGCAGGGAAGAGTACAGATTGTACACCTTTCTGGAGCTTCCCTCGGAAGCTCCTAGGTAGAGGCAGCGTGATGCAGCGGTTCCTAGACTTTTGATTTAAGGGACCGGGAAATGTACAGATAAAAGGCAGGTGGGGCTGTAGTTGTTTTCTGCATTTGCTGAGTCAGTATATGAAAAAATGTTATCACCTACTTTAGTTTTCATTTACATAATAAAAAGAAAAACCACACCTAAAAGGATGTGAAATCAGAATAAAGGACCGTCTGTTATTTTTTATTTATTTTTAATTTTTTCTGTAGAGATAGGGTCTTGCTCTGCCACCCAGGCTAGAGTGCAGTGGCACAATCACAGCTCACTGCAGCCTTGAATAAGGACAGTCTTTTCAATAAGATACATTTAGCTTTATGTAAAGCTTACATAACATTAATCCTATTTTTTGCATTTTGCCACTGACTAACAGAAAATGTACCGGCACTTAAGAGCCACCAATGAGGGAAAAGCTTGCACTCTAGACAAAGTCAGATCCGGTTCAAATTCTCTCTGTCTCTTCTCATACAAATGGTCTATGGCCTTGGGGAATGTTTTTACCTTTATGAACCTCAGATTTCTCGTTACTAAAATGGGAATTATAATAACTACTTTGCAGGATTTTGGTAAGAATTAGAGAAAAGAAAGCCAAGCACCCTATCTCTGGAAGATGGGTGTGCACTTAGTGGTGGTTGGGACCCTCGGAAGGCTGGCTCAGTGTTATTGACTGGGCCAGTGAATGAATGAATGGCTAGCAGAGGCAAAAGTGCATGATCTGTTTTCTTATTTATTTGTGACAAAAGGGACAGCTGAACTATTTTTAAGTAAACCCAAGTGTACAGACTAGATGACACTCAGAAGACAGGAAGGAGAGCATAGAAATGGGTCACAGGGTCACCAAATTGTTCTTGGGATAATTGTTTGGATTCCTAAAGTTCAACCAGCCTTGGGGCTTTGTGGACCCCAAACACCTCTGCCTTCAAGTGTTTGGAATCATTCAAAAATGATTTCAGCTACATAATACCCTACCTGTGACTGACAGAGCCCCGTTGTGAAAGGCACATGGTACTGCAGTGTTATGTGCTGAGTGTGTGGGCAAGAGGAAGGAAAATTGTAATCTTGCAGTGGAATTCTGGCACTAACCACCTGGAGTTAATGCAGACTTCACAAGTTTAGGAGCATAAGACACCTCTCACTTCAGATGCCAGCTGCAAGGTTGGGGATCCCCAGACTACCTTTATTTTGACCAACTGGCTGCATATGTGAGGGTTCCTATGACCTCCTTCAGCTCAATAATTTGTTAGAATGACTCACCAGAACTCCACAAAGTGCCATAATCATGATGAAGGTTTTATTATAAAGGAGCCAAGCCAGGACTCACCAAACGAGGAGACACGGGGGGCCAGGCCTTATCCTACATGCAAAACATGTGCTGTTTCCTCCCAGGGTTACCATGCAACACTCTCCTGGCACACTGATTCTTTTCACCAACTGGAAGGCTCTACTAAGCCTCAGCATCTTGAGTTTTTATTGGAGATTCATTATGTAGGCATGATTGACTGAATCATTGGCCATGTGATTGGACCCAATCTTTAGACTCCTTCTCCTCCCTGGAGGTTAAGAGGTCAGGCTGGTCACACATGGCTCAAAGCTCAGGGTCTAATCACATGGTTGTTCTTTCTGATGATCAATCCCCATCCCAAGTCATTCTCATTAGCATAAACTCAGGGGTGATCCAAAGGGCTGGTGAATAACAAAGATAATCCTATTACTCAGGAAATTCCAAGGATTTCCTGTCTCCCTCCCAGGAATCAGGGACAAAAGCCAATCAAATTCTATTATAAAATAGTAGCTAATGATGCAGGCATCAAGAGTCTTAAACCTTGACCCAAGATTGTTGAAACAAGATGAAAGTTAATGTATGAAGTCTCTACTGCTCCCAAGCATGAACTGTAATGTTAGACCACTCTTTAATTTCATCGATTTATTTACTTATTTAGATGGGGGGGTCTCACTCTGCCACCCAGGTTGGAGTGCAGTGGCATGATCATGGCTCACTGCAGTCCCAACCTCCTGGGCTCAAGCCATCCTCCCTCCTCAGCCTCCCTAGTAGCTTGGACTGCAGACATGCACCTGGCTAACTGTTTTATTTTCTGCAGAGACGAGGTCTCACTGTGTTACTCAGGCTGGTCTCAAACTCCTCGCTCAGATGACCCTCCCACCTTGGCCTCCCAAAGTGCTGGGATTATAGGCATGAGCCATCGCATCTGGTCCTAAACCACTTTTTTTTTTTTTTCTCAGACAGTCTCACTCTTTTTGTCCAGGCTGGAATGTAGTGGCACAATCTCAGCTCACTGCAACCTCCGCCTCCCAGGTTCAAGCGATTCTCATGCCTCAGCCTCCCAAGTAGCTGGGATTATAGGCACACACCACCACGCCAGCTAATTTTCATATTTTTAGTAGAGATGGGGTTTTACCATGTTGGCCAGGCTGGTTTCGAACTCCTGACCTCAAGTGATTTGCCTGCCTTGGCCTCCCAAAGTGCTGGGATTAGAGGAGCGAGCCACCACACCCAGCCTTAGAACGCTTTTTAACTGACACCATTTTAGTCAGTTCCTGCTGCCAGAACAAAATACTATAGACTGGGTGGCTTAAACACCAACATTTATTTCTCCCAGTTCTTGAGGCCAGAAGTCCAGGATCAGAGTCTCCGCAGGCTTGGTGTCTGCTGAGGCCTCTCTCCTTGGCCTGCAGATAGCTGCCTTCTCCCTGTGTCCTCACTTGGCCTTTTCTGCATGCTGGAGCATTCCTGGTTCTCTTCCTCTTCCTATAAGGACCCAGCCCCACCCATTTGACCTCATGTAACCTGAATTATCTCTTTAAAGGCCCTAACGCCAAATGCAGCACATTCTGAGTGTGCTGGGGGTTAAGACTTCAGGAATGAATTTTAGGAAGGCACACAGTTCCATCCCTAACAGTGAGCTTGAGCAAATGACCTCTTTAAGCCTTAGAACCTACCTCTGTTTTCTTTAAAAAAAAAAAAAAAAAGGAAAGAAAAGAAGATAATGACGCACATTTTGGAAGGCAATTGCGAGGTATGAAAGCAGCAATGTGTGCAGAGCTGCTCACCACGCAGCAGCCTGAGGCAGCCACAGGCCTCACTCCATCACTTTCACAGGAACACACTGTGCTGCCTGGGATGAGCCTCTGCTTTCTGCACCTGGCAAGTCTATGCTTCACAGGAGTGGCCTGCTCTGCTCTGGCTCTGAAGACAGCAGGAGCTTTCAGACTCAGCGTTTCTCCAGGGGAAGCCAGGCCTCCGGCTGGGAAGCACACGCAGGCTCAGACCTGAGTCATCACTCTGGCGTTCGGAGTCCACTCCTCCCCGTCTCAAGCACTGTGGGACATGGCTGGTGGCTCGAGGCCCCCTTCCTTTCCTGAACCAGGAGGCTGTACGCCGTGAGCTGTGATGTGGGCCTGGCTGCTGAGCCTGGAGCCGGCGTCTGTTGTATGACCATGTGGCGATCTGGAAAAGTCCACGCGTCTTAAGCTCTCCGTGTTCCACAAGCTTAAAGGAGAAAGAAAAAAAAGGAGGATGCCAGTGGTACTCAAAGCCAACTTAACTGGGGAGTCACCAAAAACCTTAGGACTTTACAACTACATCTACAGACGCCCTCTGCATTATTCTCGTGCACATTTTATGGCACGAATCCTGTTGGTCAAGATGACCATGGCGGAGGGTCACTCAGAAAGCATTTTCTCAAAAAAATATAATTTCCTTAGTCTCCTATTCAGGTGGATGACTACATAAACAATGATTTTCCCAAAATGCCTCTAGAAATGGTGATTCTTGCTGGACGTGGTGGCTTACACCTGTCATTCTAGAATTTTGGGAGGCCAAGATGGGAGGTGGGAGGATTGCTGAAGGCCAAGAGTTCAAGAGTAGCCTGGGCAGCACAGCAAAACCCCATCTCTAAAAAACAAAAACATTTTTTAAATTAGCCAGATGTGGTGGCATGCGCCTGTAGTCCCAGCTACTCAGGAGACTGAGGAAGGAGGATCACTTGAGCCCAGGAGTTCAAGGCTGCAGTAAGCCAAGATCTACCACTGTACTCCAGCCTGTGACAGAACAAGACCCTATCTCTAAAAGAAAGGGAATGGTGATTCTTCTAGCCAAGCCCTAAAGTTATATTAATCATTGCATTTATCTTAATCATCATTGGATGGTTTTTATTCAATGTCCTGGTTGAGGTCAGTATTTTAGACTGTATAATAAAGAAAACAGGCAATGCTCCCATCTCCCAGGAACTTGCAGTCTAAGGACTATAACTTCCATATTACAAGGTATATTGAAAACAGAACAGAGGTGCGGATGGTGGTTCACGCCTATGATCCTAGCACTTTAGGAGGCCGAGGCGGGCGGATCACTTGAGGTCAGGAATTCGAGACCAGCCTGATCAACATGGTGAAACCATCTCTACTAAAAATACAAAAATTAGCTGGGCTTGGTGGCACATGCCTGTAATCCCAGCTACTTGGAAGGCTGAGGCACAAGAATTGCTTGAATCCATGAGGCAGAGATTGCAGTGAGCCAAGATCGTGCCACTGCACTCCAGCCTGGGCGAGAGAGCAAGACTCAGTCTCAAAAAAAAAAAAAAAAAAGGAGAGAGAGAGAGAAAACAGACCAGAGAGGAAGCAATGCAACGAACTGAGAGGCAGAGCAGTGAGAGATGAGTTTACAAAAGGAGATCATAAATGGTACATTGTAGCCAGGTGTGGTGGCTCATGCCTGTAATCCCAACACTTTGGGAGGCTGAGGAAAGAGGGTCACTGGAGCCCATGAGTTTGAGACCAGCCTGGGCAACATAGGTAGATCTCCGTTTATTTAAAAAAAAAAAAAAAAAATAGCTGGTCATGGTGGTTCACGTCTGTAGTCCCAGCTACTGGGAAGCCTGAGGAAGAATTGCTTAAGCCCAGGAGGTAGAGGCTTCATGGGCTATGATCATGCCACTGCGCTCTGGCCTGAGCGACAGAGCAAGATCCTGCCTCTAAATAACTAAATAAATAGATGGCAGGTTATTATTCAGTGATCTTTCCTGTGATGTGTTAAATACAGAGATGATTAGAGAAGAAAAGGTATGTCCTGTTTTCCATGGAAAGGAAAGTTCTAGAGGAGCTAAGCCTGCTTTCTTCCTCTGTCTCTTTAAGAGGTCTTCACGGGGCAGGTCACCAAAGATGCCATGAGATTCCTATTGCTGTCATGTCCTTGGAACAGGAAGCAGGAAGAAGAGAGTGAGGACATGAAGGGAAGATAGAAAATATTGAACCCAACAGTTCCGTGCAGCCAGAGACGTGTGTGTTAAGGGTACACCTTGCAGAATGAACCCAACAGTTCCGTGCAGCCAGAGACGTGTGTGTTAAGGGCACACCTTGCAGAAGAGGAGTGGAATTGGGATTGGATGGAGGAAAGCTGGGCATCATGATCATAACCATATTCACGTCTTCTGGTTGAATGCAGGGCTGCGCGGTCAGCGTACCTGTAAACATACTGGTGCCCACAGAGATGAGCTGGACCTCAAGTAAGGACATTGCCTTAGTGGATAGGAAATTAGAAGCTGCCTCATCTGGCCAACTGTTAGAAAGGAAAAGCACAGCGGCTGCAAGTGTGACCCTGTGATCTTTTGTAACTGCTGTAGGCGCCTCACTGCCAGCTTTCTGATCTGCGGAAAGCGCTAAACAGTTTCATTAAGCAAGGTCAGGAATCTTGGCTGGAATTCTTGGCTTCTCAGGGCTTGTCATGGGAGAGGCCAGGACTCGAGGCCCAATCAGGACTCCAGAATCCAAGTGTCAGGGCCCCTGGACCTTCCTGGGCTCAGCCCAGTGTGCTTTGTGAGAAGTTTCTTTCCAGCTCCATGACCATATTAAGGGAGGGAGAAAGGCGGCAGTTAGGGCGGTTTAAACTGGTATTTGTCATTCTGGATGGTTCTCTCAAAGAGCAACCCCCTTGAGGAAAGCATTTCCTGAGCCAGTATTTCCAAAAATGTGCTGGGGAGGGGTCTGTGTCAAGTAAATTTGAGAAACACCCCACCATGTGTTCCCATGTGCGATCTGGGCACATTTGCTTAAGAACCAGTGAGAAGCCCTGGAGTGAAGGCCCGCAGTTAGCCAGTCTTTCCAGGCCCCTCTTACCATGCAAAACCCTCCCTTCTAGACCATAAATTCATTTTGGGGTATATGACTTCTTCAGGTCAGGTGGAACCAGGGCGCTGTGTAATTCACAGTCTGGGAAGTGCTGTCACAGACTCAGTCGAGACCCTGTGAGACAGACCTATTCCAGCTCTACTAGGGGTAACAGGTGGCTCTGAACAAGCCACTTCACATTTCTCTTTCTCTGTTTTCCCCAAACAAATTGAAAATTTCTATACCACCTCTTTTTCCTTCCGAAGAAAGCTACCAAGATCAAGGAAATTACAGAAAAATGCTTTGTACTATGGTGTGACCAAAATATCAGACGAGTGCTATAAGAGTTTCTTCCAAGGCAGACTGATGCCCATTCCTTAAAGAAAAACTAAAATCTTGGCCCCGTGCATTGGCTCACACCTCTAATCCCAGCACTTTCGGAGGCCAAGGCAGGCAGATCACCTGAGGTCAGGAGTTCAAGACCAGCCTGGCCAACATGGCAAAACTCTGTCTCTACTAAAAATACAGAAATTAGCCAGGCATGATGGCTCACACCTATAGTCCCAGCTACTCGGAAGGCTGAGACAGGAGAATTGCATGAATACGAGAGGCAGAGGCTGTAGTGAGCTGAGATCATGCCACTGCACTCCAGCCTGCGCAGCAGAGCAAAACTCCATCTCAAAACGAAAACAAAACAAAGAAAACCTTGAATTCTCTGCTGAGCTGTGTAGGGCCAGGCTCATAGTAGGCACTCTCTAGATACTTAATGAATTAATGAATAAAATAGTACGGGCATGGTGACTCACACCTGTAATCCCAGCACTTTGGGAGGCCAAGGCAGGCAGATCACAAGTTCTGGAGTTCAAGACCAGCCTGGCCAACATGGTGAAACCTCATCTCTGCTGAAAATACAAAAATTAGCTGGGCATGGTGGTGCATGCCTGTAATCCCAGCTACTCAGGACGCTGAGGCAGAATTGCTTGCATCAGGACCCAGGTGGGGCAGAGGTTTCAGTGAGCCGAGATCACACAACTGCGTTCCAGCCTGGGCTACCGAGCAAGACTCTGTCTCTAAATAAATAAATAAATAAAATAAAAATACAGCAGTCCCCAAACTTTTTGGCACCAGCGACCAGTTTCATGGAAGACAATTTTTCCAGACTGGTGGAAGGGGGAGGGGGTGGTTTGGGGATGATTCAAGCATATTACATTTATTGTGTATTTTATTTCTATTATTACTAATAAAATAATTGTACAACTCGCCATAATGTCAAATCAGCTTATTTTCTCACACGTAGACCATCCCGTCTGGGGGTGATGGGAGACAGGGACAGAGCAGCGGGCACTAGATGCCTGCTGGAGCATGCATCCTACATCCCTCTGTGTGCAGTTCACAATCGGGTTCACGCTTCTGTGAGAACCTGATGCCACCACTGACGTCAAGGGAGGCAGAGCTCAGGCAATAATGCGAGCGATAGGGGAGCGGCTGTAAATACAGAAGCTTCACTCACTCTCGGCCACTCACCTCCTGCTGTGCGGCCCCGTTCCTGTACTGGTCCATGGCCCCGGGGTTGCAGACTCCAGGAATAATATATAAGGACTACAGAACTATATGTAAAAGTATATAACCGCATATAAAATGATGACTGATAACGTACCAGGCGTACTCCCATTACCCTCGTATGTTTTCACTAATTCTTCAGGACAACAGGAGGATAAACTGTTGTTATCTCCATTCCACTGTCAAGGAAACTGAGGCACAAAGAGTTAAGTAGGCTGCTGAGGTTCACACAGCCCAGGAGTGAAGGAACTGGGCTCAGAGCCAGATTCGGCGGCTATCAAAGCCCTGCTCTTAACCATTACCCTTGCCGCCGCGCTGAATGAACGCGTTTGGAAAAGGATAAGAAAGCATATTTCCTTCTATGCATCCTAATGATCTCCACCTCCGGCCGCCCTCTGGCAGCCTGACTCTTGTGTCTTAGATAGATGATATCATCATGACATGTTTTCTGTGCACGCTGCTATCACGGGGAATTACCTGATTGGAAGTCCATTTGCTAAAGTGGGACAAAGGAGAAAACGGGGCAGAGAAGAATTTCGAAGGTTAGAATGAGGTCTTGTGTAGTCAAGAGGGGTAATGTTAACCCTGTCAGCTTAAAAAGCCATTTGCCTCTGTCTCTCGCTCCTTTAAATTACCCACTATTAACAGCCTTCCTGGAGGTGTGTCCATGGCAACCCAGGCTGGTCCCAGTTCCCTGTTCACCTCCTGTGGACTCCTGTGCCTTGTTCTCTCTTTGTAATGCTGAAGATGACTCTCTGGACCAGAAACTTCAGACACATCAATTTCGTCTTCCCTCTGCCCCAAGGGATGAAGTCATTTCTTCAAAAGTTTTCTTTCTAACATCAGTCTTTCAAATTCTGGTACCCTTTGACTATTCAGAAATTAATACTTGGAGGAACTCGAAGAAGCCTCTGGGAAAAAGGGGTTGATGCCTCCCCATTTTTCTTCCTCCTGGAGAAGAGCACAAAGGACTGAGCTCATGTCTGCAGACCGGGTTATATTTTAGGGACGACGGGACTAATTTGTGTCCAGAGACTGTATTCTTAAGAGAACTGCTTCGGCTGCCTGGATGCTTGGTATTTTTCAAATCAGCTTATACGTTCTGAGGGAGGAGGACTTTTCTCCTTCTGTGCCCGCTTTGGACTTGACTTTTGAGTACCCAGAGCCTGCCTCCAGGCCCAGCTCCACCATGTCATAGCCAGGTGACCTTTAATTGTGGGAATAATCGTAACCATAACGTCTGCCTCATGGGGTTGCTGAGATGGTTAACTGGGATCGTGTACATATTCCTGGGCTCTTGTAAAGACTTACGCAATCCTAGGCATTGTTCTAAGGGCTTTCTCTGTGAGGAGGCTTTTGATCCTCAAAACACTCCGATGAGACAGGTACTGATATGGTATTGACAGGTTCGTTTAACCTGCCTGAAGCCACATAGCCAGTAAGGCGCTCCCAAATCTGGGCTCTTAACCACCGGGCACAGGGCAGGTGCCCCATGAACGTCAGGAGCTGTGTGGCCACTCTGTGAGTCCTGCGGGCTGGTGATACGGTTTGCGTTCCCACCCAGATCTCACTTGAATTGTGATCATCCCCACGTGTCAAGGGCAGGGCCAGTGGATATAACTGAGTCATGGGGCGGCTCCCCCATACTGTTCTCACGGTTGCGAGTAAATCTCATGATGTTTTTATAAAGGGGAGTTCCCCTGCACAAGCTCTCTCTTGCCTGCCACCTGTAAGATGTCCCTTGCTCTTCTGCCACGATTGTGAGGCCTCCCCAGTCATATGGAACCATGAGTCCATTAAACATCTTTTTCTTTATATATTACTGAGTCTTGGGTATGTCTGTATTGGCAGTGTGAGAACAGTCTAATACAGTCAGGACCCATGGCTTCCTTTATGGATCCCTGGCACCCAGCACCCTATCCAGTGGGTGCTCGACAAATACTGTTCTGAATCCGGGGAGACATACGTGTGAAGGTGGACTGTACACAGAAAGGCATCAGAGTTCTGATTACATCACAAACATGCGTTTCCCCACAACATAGCGATTCTTTGTTTCCAGATGCTCAGTTCTAGTTGCACTCATTAGAATCAACAGATTCCCACTTTGCGAGGCCAAGGTGGGAGGATCGCTTAAGGCCAGGAGTTTTGGACACCAGCCTGGGCAACATAGCAAGACCCTGTCTCTATAAAACATTCAAAAATTAGCCAGGTGTGGTGGCATGCACCTCTAGTCTCAGCTACTTGAGAGGCTGAGGTGGGAGGATCACTCCCACCTATCCCTTGGCCTGCAGGCTTCATCCTCTAGTCCCCTAGGGTTGTGCTTGGAGATCTAGGCCATTCCCGGCTTCCTGGCAGGAGCCCAGGAGTTCAAGCTTGCTGTGAGCCATGATTGCACCACTGTGACCCACCCAAGACCAATCGAGTCAGAATCATGAGGGTGGCTGAGGCATCTGTGGCTTTTTAAACTGTCCCGCTGATTCTGATGTGCTCCCAAGGCTGAAATCACTAATTTAGGACGTCCAGGTGGCATTTCTGCACAGACCTCCTGCTTCCTGTTCTGAAACCTCTCACTCTGGATGACGCATGAGGGTCCGTTTGGAGGAGGAATCCTAAGAGGGCAGTGGACAATCCTTGATGCTGGTGTTGCTGTGGACTCACTGGCAGGGCACTTCAATCAAGCAGCTAGCAAGTTCAGCATGGGCTGCAACTTGGAAGAGCTGCTGAGAGGGAGCAGCCGAAAGCAGGCAGGAAAAGCAGTGTCTGGGTTGACCCCCAGTGAGCCGGGCCGGGAACTCAGTTCTCCTGGTGTAATTCATTGGTTCTGTTAGTGTCATTGACCATCAGAGCCCACCTCACTCATACGCATTAGAATCGAAGTCCAGGCCAGAGTTTTATTTTTGCTTTTGTTCTTTTATTTTTCCCTCCACTCTAACAGAGGAAGTGAAAGTCTTGACAATTATATGACAACAGGAGATTGTTGTTGTTTAACTAAAAAAGCCCTGAGCTCTTGGACTGGATAGATTCTGATAGAGGAGGGAGTTCACCCTGTACAGTCTCCCCCGGTGAATGCCGGAGTGTTTCCAGACAGTAGCAGCTGGGAGATCCCCTACCCAAAGAAGGAAGCAGGATGCAAGGAGGATGTTGTTAAGAGGCTGGCATGGGGAAGGGAAATGCACAGGAGATGGGTGGAAGGAATTAACAAGCAATAAGTCATAATTATGTGTCAAGAACTGACTTACATGTCCCACATACCGTCTGATTTAATCTCCACGGTGTCCAGAAGGTTGGAGATATTATGTCCACTTTATAGAAAAGAAACCGAAGTGCTGGGAAGTTAAGCTACCAGTTCCTGATCCCACAACAGTTCAGGATGCTATGATGCCAGTCCAAGTTTGTGACCTCAGAGCCTTCTTGTTTCCTAACAACGATCTTGGGTTCTTATTTTATTTGTTCTAGAGACAGGGTCTTGCTCTGTCACCTAGGCTGGAGTCCAGTGGGGCAATCATAGCTCACTGCAGGCCTCAAACTCCTAGGCTCAAGCAGTCCTCCTGCCTCAGCCTCCCAAAGTGCTAGGACCACAGGCATGTGTCACCATACCTGGCCGATCCTGGGTTCTTCAGGCTGAGATTTGATGCCCAGGTCCCCAGATGGTGACCACTAAGGTTGATGTCATCTAAAGAAAGTCAGAGACTTTGCGTTTGGTCTAAAGCCCAGCAGGGACTGTGGAAGTGAGCATCCTACCTCTCTCTCTGTGTGTATGCATCTTTGTCTAGCTACAAAGTGTCAGGTCTAGAGTGATTTCTAAAAAGCAAAACTGGCCAGGTGCAGTGGCTGACACCTATAATCCTAGCATTATGGGATGCCAAGGCAGGCAGATCACTTGAGGTCAGGAGCTCGAGACCAGCCTGGCCAATGTGGTGAAACCCTATCTCTACTAAAAATACAAAAATTAGGGCATGGTTAGTAGGCGCCTGTCATCTCAGCTACTTGGGAGGCTGAGGCATGAGAATCACTTGAATCCAGGAGGCAGAGGTTGCAGTGAGCTGAGAATGTGCCATTGCACTCCAGCCTGGGCAACAGAGAGAGACTCTCTTTAATAATAATGATAAGCAAAACTTACGATATCAAGTACTCCTGTGCACACGTACATACACACAGGGATGCTGTGTGACCTTGAACATGAACATGCATGGTCAGACTTCCCGTTTCTCTACACCTGCTGCTTTGCAGCTTTGCTACTTTGGTAAGTAGAGCAAGGCCTCCCATAGAGCCTTAGATGGCGGTGCTGGGGTCACTTTAATGTGTTATCTCGTGCTGGGTCTGCAGGGGGCAGCCTGGTTAAAGGGGAACAGTGGGAGGGGGCTATGGATCTCACCTTCTCTCTTGTAACTATAGAATTCTGTGGCCCATAGAGTCAGGACAAGAACCTTGACTCCTCATCTTGGCTCAGGGCTCATTCAGCGTCTATAATGTGGCTTTGGAGATGCTCTGGGAGGAAGAGGCACACTTGCTATTTTTTCACCTTCTTGTTCTAACATTGTCACCTTGGTGATTCCTTGACTTCTTCCAGAGTCTGTCTGAAAGGCTGGAAGGGCAGCAGCCCAGACCACAAAATCTCTTTTGTGCCTGTGATCTGGACAGTGGTGACCCCTCCTCCTGTAAATGGAGGGAAGGAGGGGCAAGGAATGACAGCTCCCTGTCTGATGGACGCTCCACCTGGCAGCCAGTGACACTTGCTGCCGTGGGGTCATGGCTTTAGATGATTTATCTCTCTACAGAGTGACACACTATTATGGATGTAAAGTGTATGAGCACCTCCAGAGAGAACATGTAAGGCCTCATGATAGAGAGAGCGTGTGTGTGTGAGTGTGAGAGTGTGTGCCAAGGCACGTGGGGAAGCACACAGTCAAATCCCCAGATGAGGTCGCTGCTAGGAGCCGATCACGTACCACCAACAGGAAGGGGTCAGAGGTCTTCTGCACTGCATGCAAATCATCTCCTGGAAAGTCTTCAAGGTAAGCATTTCGGATGGCCCAGCCAGACCCCCAATTTATTTTGATGAAACACTTTTGGCAAGAAGAGGCAGGCAGTTGACAGAAGTAAAGACGGGCATGTGTGCCTTTTGCCTGGCTCTCCTGAATTCCCACGGATGAGTCTTCCTCCACACATGCTCAGCTCCACTTACTAAGGGTGCTTGAGGCTAAAGGTGATGGACCTAGGCTGTGCCCATATCTACAAGTAGAGGTCTCCAGTGGCGAAAGACACCCCTGAAACCTGCTGAGAGAGGAGGCATCCCTAGGAGGCATTGAATGGAGTGGGAGTTAGAACCAGGAGGACATATGAAGTCACTGCAGGCTCCTATGAAGATTAAGAAGGGCTTGGACATGGGAACAGAACTCAGGGGAACATTGGTTTTTGCTCTTTGCATTTTTTTTTGAGATGGGATCTCGTTCTTTTGCCCAGGCTAGAGTGCAGTGGCACAATCATGGCTCACAGCAGCCTCCAGCTCCTGTGGGGGACCTCAGGAACACAGCCCTACACCCAGCTAATTTTTTTAACTTTTTGTGGAGATGGGGGTCTCACTTTGTTGCCCATGCTGATCTCAAACTCCCGGCCTCAAGTAGTCCTCCTGCCTTGGCCTCCCAAAGTGCTGGAATTACAGGTATGAGCCACCGTGCCGTGCCGGAGCATCGTTTTGTATCAGTGTGGAAGATTCTCCTGCTAAAATCCTATTCCACCTCACCATTCACCTCATTCATTGATGCATCCAAACCATCATTTAACATTGATCATCTGGGTCAGGCTTGGGTGTGGAGAAAGGGGAATGCTTCTACACTGTTGGTGGGAATGCAAATTCATGCAACGTCTATGGAAAACGGTATGGAGATTTCTCAAAGAACTAAAACTCAAAGACCCGTTCAACCCAGCAGTCCCACTACTGGGTATCTACTCAAAGGAAGAGAAATCACTGTATCCAAAAGGTACCTGCACTTGTATGTTTATGACAGCACTATTCCCAATAGCAAAGATACGGAATCCACTTACGTCACCATCCACAGACACTTGGATAAAGAAAATGTGGTATGCGTATACAATAGAATAGTAGTCAGCCATCAAAAAGAATGAAATCATGTCTTTTGCAGCAACATGGGTGGAACCCGAGGTCTTTATCTTAAGTGAAATAGCTCAGAAACAAAAAGTCAAATATGCATGTTCTCATTTCAAGTGCACACATGGACGTGGAGTATGGAATAATGGCCACTGGAGAAATGGAAGTGTGGGGGGGGGGTGAGGGATGAGGAATTACCTAATGGGTACAGTCTACGCTATCTGGATGATGGATACACTAAAGCCCAAACTGCCGCTGCACGGTCTATCCATGTAACAAAACTGCACTTCTACCCCTAAATGTATAGAAATAAGAACAAAAGAGATGCGCAGAATACCGTCCCTGCTCTCAAGATGCCATCCTCCTTGAAAAGGCATGGATTTAGGAACAAAGCTGGAAATGTGGTAGGACCGTGCCTCAGCCGAGGCCTGCCATGAGCTGCTGAACAAGGCGGCTGTCTCTGCAGAGGACCTACAGAGCCGGGTCTTGCCTAAATGGTATTTGGGTGGCAGAGACGGGGGAGGGGCTTCGAGGCTAAGGGCCTCAGAGCAGCCATGCAGCAGTTGAGCCCAGCATTAAAGAGCAGGTCTCTCCAAAGCAGGAAGGAGCAGACAGGCCCCTTCCTCCTCCTCCTCTCCCGCCCCTCCTGGCGTGCAGGCCTCACCCTCCAATCTCCTAAGGGTGTTCTTGGAGATCTAGGCCATTCCTCGCTTCCTGGCAGACTTACAGACTGTGCCGGAACCTCCAAACCCTTCTCTCAGATCCCAGGGCCCTGGGCTCAGCTCATCTGCTTTCGCTTTCTTGACCATGATTTTCTGAACATTCCTACCTCTCTGCTTATCAGTCTGCAGGAGGATGTTTCACTTTGCCTGAACTGAGACTGACTTCATATTTATTATGTGGTTTGGCTTCAGAATCAAGACAAAATATCAGTGCCAAGCTGCCTAATGGCCGACATTAGCATGTGTTAAAAACCTAATAAAATGTCGCCTCCAAAATTTCAGGCCAAATTCCCTTATGTCAATATCTAACATCAGGTCTCACCCAGAATATCCTGTCGGGTTTCGGGAGATGGGCTTGAAATCTGCTGCAGGCTGTGGGAATGGCACAGATCATGCTGTGTGCTGGGCTTTGCTGGGGGCTGGACCATGAGACAGTTCATACCAGCCTCATTTCTGGTTTTCTCAGAAACTGTGTTGAAACCATGATTCCTAGCATCCCTCATGTGTATTTCTTGGAAAAGCCTAGCCTGTTTCTTTTGTCTGCTAACGAAGCTTAGGAAACCTTACGAGATCTCCCTGTAGAGTCCAGTTCTGTGCCCGGCAGTAGAAATTCATTTGTCTTATAAATGCTCCACTCTCTTCAATGGACTTTGTCTTACTTATGTTCTTAATCCCCCTATTTTGTACTATATCGAATTCCATAAACCTCCTCTAAATCTTCGCAAGTATGTAGATTATAGAATAAATTAATATTTTATTTTATTTATATTTAAGGAGGGTGTTAAAAATATAATATTTTTATTATATTTAAGGAGGGTGTTACAGACTGAAGTTTTCTTTAGACTGAAAGACACATGATCTGTTCTCGTCCACCAATTACATACATTAATTTCATCCATTAATTACATTAATTACAAGGGAGGGGGCTGTGTGGCTTTTACATCCTTGCTTGCCTGACTTTCATGAAAATGCTGTTTAGGCGATGAGTTTGTGTCCTTTGTAGGGACATGGATAAACCAGGAAACCATCATTCTCAGCAAAGTGACAGAAGAGCAGAAGATCAAACACCGCATGTTCTCACTCATAGGCGAGTGTTGAACAATGAGAACACATGGACACAGGGAGGGGAGCACTACACACTGGGGTCAGTTGGGGAGAAATAGGGGAGGGACGGTGGGGGATGGGGAGTAGGGGAGAGATAGCAAGGGGAGAGATGCCAGATGTAGGTGATGGGGAGGAAGGCAGCAAATCACACTGCCACGTGTGTACCTATGCAACAATCTTGCATGTTCTTCACACGTACCCCAAAACCTAAAATGCAATAAAATAAATAAATGGAAAAAAAAAAAAGAAAATGCTTTTTAGGAATAAATATTTTTCAGCCCAGAGTGGATCTTCCCTCTTTAGCCTCCCAGGAAAGCAGTATCTGTACTGTACTTTTCATTACTCTCCTAGCCCAATGAGCGTGTCTTTTTCATTGTATCGAAAATGACATCATCAGCTGAGCAAAATGTATCTCTCCAGCATGTACCTGCTAGTCATCCACAAGAGCCGTGGGGAGGTAATGCTTTAGGGAGAGGATTCACAGGAGAGAACACTTAGGGAACTCCCAAATTAAATGAAAAGCCAGTACTGTGTCTCCGGGCATATCACTGGGGCTAGAGAGGGACTTCTTTTTCTTCCAGCCAATAAATGTGATTTTAACCCCAAAGAACCAATAGGCAGGAACAGATACAAGGAGAAGAAATCCTATAGTGAACGCAGCTGGTATTTCCAAGCAGACACTTGGAGTGAGAAAGTGTGTGTAGGGCAAGGCTGCTCACATCAGTTTAATTCCAAGGGAAGTGGCCTGTGTTCTGCTCCCCTCGCTGTGTAGTAATGATGTATTCATGGTTCCCAGTTCATCCCGAAGAGTAATTAGATTCTGATCAGAGGTGGCCTTTGTCAAAGTGATGGGGGGATAATTTTAATAGGGATTCGGTTACTAATTAAGGAGAAAGGGGGCCCCCTCTTTTACGCAGCCCCTCTCACGCACCAGGTCCCTCGAGAATGATCATATATTGAATCCTCAGGACAGCTTTGGGAGGTAGAGTTTATTGTTGCAATGTTCAAAGTGAGGCAGATGCTGATCAGTGTACGCATCGGGTAGAACTGGCTTCCAGAGCCCTGTAGGCTGACCACAAATTCACCACCCAGATTCCACCAAAGAGGCACTTACGTCTCAGGACTGCACGTCACAGCACAGTCACCCCTTGGCATCCGCAGGGCATTGGTTCCAGGACCCGCCTAAGACACCAAAATCACCGGATGCTCCAGCCCTTACATGCAGTGGTTCTTTCCCTGTTTTAGTTATCCTGTCTGAAAAGATTTAATAAAGATTCTAGAGATAAACCATCTGTAGGTTTTAAACTAGGTGGTAGCATTCTGAGTAGCATGAGCGCTCATGCTGTCCTGCTCCACCCTGCCCAGGACACAATGCATCCCTTGGTCTAGCATTGCTGTCCTGCTCCACCCTGCCCAGGACACGATGCATCCCTTGGTCTAGCATTGCCACACTGTACAGACCAGCGGTCCTCAAGCTTTTGGGTACCAGGGATCAGTTAGTCGAAGACAATTTTTCCATGGACCGGTGGGGGGAGGGGAAGGATAGTGTCAGGATGAAACCATTCCACCTCACATCATCAGGCACTACTTAGATTCTCGTAAGGAGAGCGCACCCTGAATCCCCCACATGCGCAGTTCAGGATAGGATCCGGGCTCCTGCGGGAATCTGATGCCACTGCTTACCTCACGGGAGGTGGACCTCAGGTGCTTCTGTTCACTCACCCGCTGCCATTCAGCCCAGTTCCTATACTGGTCTGCGGCCCCAGTACTGGGGACCCCTGGTATAGATGCTCCCCATCTGTAGTCACCTAGTAGCCATCACAGTGATCTGATCAACTTCAGGATCCCAGCGCTTGTGTTCAAGTCAACCTTATCTGATTTCCTCATGGCCTCAAAGTGCAAGTGCAGTGATGCTGGCATTTTTTAGAATTGTTATATTTTGTTACTAGTTATGGTTTTAGTTTTTGTTTGTTTGTTTTTTGGTTTTCGGTTTTTTTTGAGACGGAGTCTCACTCTGTCACCCAGGCTGGAGTGCAGTGGTGCGATCTTGACTCACTGCAACCTCCGCCTCCCAGGTTCAAGCGATTCTCTTGCCTCGGCCTCCCGAGTAGCTGGGACTACAGGCACATGCCACCACACCTGGATAATTTTTGTATTTTTAGTAGAGATGGGGTTTCACCATGTTAGCCAGGATGGTCTCGATCTCCTGACCTCATGATCCACCTGCCCCGGCCTCCCAAAGTGCTGGAATTACAGGCATGAGCCACCGCGCCCAGCCAGGTATGGTTGTTAATCTCTTACTCTGCCTGATTAAAAATTATACTTTATCATAGAATAACCCAGTATCTATCGGGTTTGGTATCACCCATGGTCTCAGGTGTCTATGGGGAGTCCTGGAATGTTTTCCCTGGGAATAAGGGGAAATAACTGCAAGGTGTTATGTTATTTGCATATAATCTAGACACATCCTCCTATGTACTTGAAATCATCTCTCGATTCTCTTGATTATTCTTAATACTTAGTATGATATAAATGCTATGTAGTTATTATACTATATATTTGTGTTATTATTGGTGTATTTTTTTTAATTATTTTTAGTATTTTTGATCTATGGTTGGTTGAATCTGCAGATGCAGAACCTGTGGATACGAAGGGTTGACCATACTGTATTATTTTTCTGTAACTTAATCTTGGAAGTGATATATTATTATTTTTTAACCCCCTCTGAACTCTTGACTCTCACCACCATCCTACTAAAAGGCAAGCTTTCCCTTTCCAATATGGTGGCAATGGAGATACAGTCTTTGAGTGCCAGCCACGGCCAAGGCAAAGGACAGCAGGTGTCACATGAGCCACCCTTCCATCCATTACACTGGAAGAGTAGCAAATGGTGCTCTCTGTATGCTTGGTTGACAGACACTCTTCTCTGCTCTTCCTTGAGCATCGAGCAAATGGAATCATTCAGTGTGCAGCATCATCAAGACATCTACTTTGAATTGGTCCCGGTGCCATTTGGCCCCGTGAAAAGGTACCGGTCTGCCAATGTGTCATTTGATCTTACAGAACTTACCTCCCAGTGAAAACATGGGCAGTTTTTATCTGAAATAGTAATTTATTACTCACTGCAGGACAAGATAGGGTCATAACAGAGTTTGCAGGGCGGGCTTCCTTTCAATGACAACAACAAAAAGAAAATGGAAGTGGCAGACCAGATGGGCATGGGAGATGGGGCTTGGAATCCCAAGATGTTGCCTCGTTTATCGTCCCCATATTTGCTATAAATATCTCAGAATTTGGGCTGCAGACTTGGCAGTCCTATCTGGCAGAGACACGTTGAGCACTGCCTGTCTTTTTGTGTTTTCTCCTCAGCGAAACAGTTACCATTTCATTAATGCAGAGAGGCTTGCCAAGGGGAGCCACCCTGGACTCACAGTCCTGGTGACATCGCCCTGAGCAGGCTGGAGTCTGGGGGTTGCCCTAATCATCAGGAGGCCTCCCTAATGAAAAACTGCCCGCCTCCCAGAGTCCCCGGGGAATCCTGAATAGAGCAGGCTCCCCAGGGCTGGCTGGCTTGCGAGCACTTTGCATTTCTAGAGGAGCAATCATTATGTACGCCTGTCAAAGCCTTCCCATTGGGCATCATTCAAATGCATGGATGAGAAAGCCTCCCTCCCACACGGGTATCAGTCTCAGCTTTTCAGAGAACACTGGGACCCATATTGTATCTTAGGAAAATAGGGAAGAAACTATGTGGAAATAAGACGATATCCAGGGAATAAAAGTCTAAAGGGGAAGGCGGGGTGGGTGTGGTGGCAAATGGCGAAACTAAAAGCATTGCTCCCAGGGAGTGCTCACTCCTGGGTTACATGGCAGAGTCACTTGGAAGGAGAGAGAGAAGGAGGGGAGAAAAGAGGAGCTTTTAAAGGGAGCCCTGGCTTCATTGGTTTGGGGAGCAGTTGGTTGAGGAAGAGGGGGGTGCAGATATAGGGTTTGGGAACAGGGAGATGACATATCCCTTCCTGGGCATTCAAGTGTCTGTCACAAGCCCCTCCATGGCTGCCTGGAGGGGTGTGATCTGATCGAAACCCAGCGACTCTCTGGCATCAGTGAGCATGCAACCCCTGGTCCCATCTGGCTCTGTGCAGCACCGCAGTCTCTGCCTAGCAGTTCTCTCCTTCCTACCAGCTGAAGAGGGTATCCAGGTTCCATCCTGTCTTGCGGTAGAACAACTGCCTACGTCACCCTTTATTCTATCCCGTTCCACCAATAGGAAACCTTCATTAGGCACCTACTGTATGTCAGGCGCTGTGTTGGGGTGTAGGTCCACAAATACCAATCAAATGTGATCCCTCCCTTCCAGAAACATACTGTCTGGCAAAATACTGTTGCATTTAGAAAAGGTGGCTTGGCTTTGGACTTCAGGAGAGGCTGTTGCTAGATCTCAGCCCCAGCATTTAAAAGCAAGCAAGGCTTTGTGGAGGAAATCTATGGTACATTGTGGTGATGGTAGCTAATAACAATGTCTTAAATGCTTGAAAATTGCTAAGAGAGTAGTTTTTAAATGTTCTCATTACAAAAATTATGATAGGCAATGGATATGTTATTAGTTTGATTGGTCAGCCCACATGTACATATACATGAAAACATCACGGTGTACACCACAAATACATACATATATATGTGTATATATATATATATATATATATATACATTTTTTTTTGAGACAGAGTCTTGCTCAGAGTCAGGCTGAAGTGCAGTGGTGCGATCTCAGCTCACTGCAACCTCTGCCTCCCGGGTTCAAGCAACTCTCCTGCCTCAGCCTCCCAGGTAGCTGGGACTACAGGTGCGCACCACCACACCTGGCTGATTTTTTTTTTTTTTTTTTTGTATGTTTTAGTAGACACAGGGTTTCAGCATGTTGGTGAGGCTGGTCTTGAACTTCTGACCTCAAGCGATCACTGCCTCGGCCTCCCAAAGTGCTGGGATTACAGGCGTGAGTCACCATGCCCAGCCAGATACTTATGTATATTTTTGGTGTCGATTTCTGGTGTCAATTTTTTAACACTTTAAGAATAAAAATAAATTGATAAGCGGATTTAATTTTGTTGAATAAAAAGCAAGACTTTGGAGTCAGCCATGGACAGAAGCCCTCGTAGGCTCCAAACCCATTGTGGCTTAGAATCTCAGACGCACGAAGTAATGTTTCAGAGCCTCCGTGTCCC
Source organism: Sapajus apella (assembly GCF_009761245.1). Taxonomy (NCBI): domain Eukaryota; kingdom Metazoa; phylum Chordata; class Mammalia; order Primates; family Cebidae; genus Sapajus; species Sapajus apella. The sequence continues at coordinate 13,973,099 of NW_022436993.1, forward strand.
ATCTGCAGACTGTTGCAGGGCTGCTTCGAAGACTAAATGAGATCTGCAAATCTTACAGTGCAGGCGCCACCCAGAAGATGCTGGCGCTGGGAGAGGGACCCTGCAAGTCTAGACCTGAGCATCATTTCCATCAGTGACCACTTTTCCCCTTTCCTTTGGTACTTTTGTGTCTTTCCTTCCTGCTTCTGAGCTTTGAGACCTGCTCTGTCCCCTAAGTGTGACATTAGCGGGGGTGAAGGACAGAGGTGTGGTGGGCACTTGGGAGCCACCTCTCCTATGCTGGTTACCAAGGTGTCTCCCTCGTCCTGGACAGGTTTCTGGCCTCTCTAGGCTTTGCTTTCTGCTGCTGTAATGAAATGGGCTGGGCAGATGGTCTCTCTGGCTCTTTCTATAATCCCAGGTGACCCACGCCCACCTCTGTCTGCAGTTCAGTTCTCACAGTGATTCGCTGTGTGAATTTGGCAAGTTGCTTCTCTGGCTGTGTCTCACTTCCCTCCTCTATTACACGGGGTAATCCTGGTGTCTTCTCCAGACGTCTCTGGTTTCTAGGGGTGCCTGCAGGAATTCACGTGAAGTAGCCGCTGCAGGCAGGCACAGGGGGTCCCTGTTGTGGGGACCCCACAGGTGGGCTGCTGGGTTTGCAGGCAGCTTTGCTGTTCTGCTGCAGCGATGTGATGCCACTCTCACTCCTACACTAGAGGGAAAGGATTTGTCTCATGTGCACACATGGGTCTCAGTTCAGGCTGGGCAGGGACCTTTGGGGCAGAGAGATGCGCCCTCTGGCAGGGGTTCTCTAGTCTTGGCTTTGGGACCTCCTCTACCTTTTCTGGGTGCCTGGGAGCCAAGACAGTGCAGGTTCCATTCTTCTTCACACCAGTCTGCCTACGGGAAGTAGCCTCCCTGTGTCCCCTGCGATAGAACCCAGGGCTATGCTGGAAAGGCAGAAAGGAAGCAGCCTTCTCAGCTAATCAGCAGGGCGGCAGGGAGGGGAGTCACCACCCAGACCTGCTGGCCACAAAGTGGACAAAGCTGCACAGAGTGACCTCATGCTCCCCCCACCAGCAGCTCTCCCTCCTCGGGAATAATGAGCAGCGGCTGCGCCCTTGCTGCTCTCAGAGCCTCCAGAGGGGGACACAGTGACAGGCCAGGCTTCAGACTGGCAGCTAGCTCAGGCTCATTTATTCAAAGCTGCCCTCCCTCCACCTCCCCTGTCTCTCCCTCTGGGTTTTCAGAAAAGCTAACCCCAGCTGCTCCTGTCCAGGGAAAAGGGGCGGACGAGCCACATTTTACACTCACTCCCAGACCACCCCCATCTGCCATCCCACAGCTGCAGCCACTCCTAAAGGGCAGGGAGGCACCCGTCCAGAGGGTCCCGGGGTCCCAGGCAGAGCAGGTGGGCGGGCAGTGCTGGGCACAGAACAGCGGCTGTGGCTGTGCCATCCAGCCATGTGTGCCCAAACGCTGGCAGCCCAGCGATCACTGGGGGCTCTGCGGTGACAAAGGAATTGTCAGAAACACCCTTGGCAAGGAGCATGAGCTTCAGAGGAGACCATGATTCCTTCCAAAGCACAGATGGGAGTGGCTTGATTGGTTGATGTTCACTCTTTGATTTTATTTTTTGATGCAATTAACTCAGAAGTGACAATTCCTTTGACTTAGAATCTGTGAGGTGCCCCAAGGGAGTGGTATAACAAGAAGAAGCCTGAGGGGCTGGCTTCACCATGGAGTGACCCAGGGTTGGCTCTGAGACCCAGGCCCTCCTGCCTTCCCTGCCCAGAGTGCCAGAGACCGTGGGGAGAGAACACCAATATCAACGCAGGCTTCGCACTGAGATTACTCATGTCACAATCGACCAGTGCTGAGTTTCCTTCAATTAGGAACTGCACGTGGGGCACCATGCAGGTGTTCAGGGTTTCCATCTGGGGGTGTATGAGTTTCCTGTGTTTGCTCTAACAAATAACCACAAACTTGGAGGCTGGAAAATAACAGAAACTGATTCTTCCGTGGTTCTGGAGGCAGCTGGGGGGGAGAATCGCTTCCCCACCTCTTCCAGCTTCTAGTACTGGGGTTCCTCACCTGTGTCTTCATCACTCATCATGCAGGCCTCTGCCTCAGTCTTCTCTCCTGTGTGTCTGTTTCAGAAAATCCCTCTGTATCTCTCTTATAAGGAGACAATATAGCCCAGTACTTAGGGAGGCCGAGGTGGGTGGATCCCTTGAGTTCAGGAGTTCGAGACCCACCTGGCCAACATGGAGAAATGTCATCTCTCCTAAAAATACAAAAAAAAAAAAAAAAAATAGCTGGGTGTGGTGGCGCTTGCCTATAGTCCCAGTTACTTGGGTGGCTGAGGCATGAGAACTGCTTGAAACTGGGAGGCGGAGGTTGTAGTGAACTGAGAGCATGCCACTGCATTCCAGCCTGAGATCATGCCACTGCACTGCAGCCTGCACTCCAGACTCCATCTCAGGAAAAAAAAAAAAAAAAAAAGGAGACAATATAATGGGACTTAGGGCCCACCAAGATAATTTAGGATTAGAACCACATCTTTTGCAATGTAAGGTAATACTCACAGATATTAGGGATTGGGAGGGGTACATACATTTTTGGGGATCACCATTCAGCCTGCTATAGAGTGTAACGAATCATGTCACACAAAATTTACCACAACACAAGCGCACATGTGACTGAGTGTGACCGAGGTGCCTGTGTTGAGTGCTGTGAAAATCTGGAGGAGGGACAGAGCATTTGTAGGCAGGATGGTCAGGGAGGGCTTCACGGAGGAAGTGGGCTTTGAGCAGAATAAAATTTAAATGGGAAGGGAGGAGGGAAAATGGCATGCACAAAGATTTGGAAATAAAAATGAGATCGGTGTTTTCTTTAGTTTAATCAGATAGAACAGAAATGGATATTTTTATAGGGAACTAGGCAAAAGTGTGGTTGGATAGGTAAACTGGGGCTGAGGTCAAAGGATGGTCTTAAATACCAGGCCAGCATTTAGAACGATATGGAGTTGTTACGATATGGAGTGGGGATTTTTTTGTTTCGTTTGAGACAGAGTCTCTCTCTGTTGCCCAGGCTGGAGTGCAGTGGTACAGTCTCAGCTCACTGCAACCTCCATCTCCCAGGTTCTAGCAATTCTTATGCCTCAGCCTCCTAGTAGCTAGGATCACAGGCATGTGCCACCACGCCCAGCTAATTTTCTTTGTATGTTTTGTAGAAACAGGGTTTCACCATGTTGGCCACACAAGTCTCGAACTCCTGACCTCAGGTGATCTTCCCACCTCGGCCTCCCAAAATGCTGAGATTACAGACGTGAGCCACCGCGCCTGGCCATATATGGAATTTTAAAAATAATTCATGATGAGGATCTGAAATGATGAACACATGTAACATTCCATGCCAGGCACATTCTAGGCACTTCATATAGATCAGACTAATTTATTTAATTCTCATAACAGTCCCGTGACCTGAGTATAGTCATTATCCTCATTTTACAGCTGAGAAGAAACTGAGGCACAGGGAGGTTTAGTAACTTACCTGAGACTATATAAGACAGGATATATTAACTGACTAGGTTTAAGAGATCAGGAAGGGTGCAGATGGTTTTTGAGTTTTTTTGAACGGGTGAATAAGACTCTTGGTAAGGCAGGATAGTTTGTAGTTAAGGAAGAAGCTAAATTGAATAATAACATAAAGAAAGGCTGGGTGCAGTGGCTCACCCTTGTCATCCCAGCAGTTTGGGAAGCCCAAGAAAAAGGGTTACTTGAGGCCAAGGGTTCAAGACCAGCCTAGGCAACATAGCAAGAATCCATCTTTACAAGAAAAAAAATTTTTTTAATTAGCCAGGCAGGATGGTACATGCCTATAGTACCCTGACTCAGGAAGCTGACGCTGGAGGATCACTGGTGCCCAGGAGTTGAGTTGGAGGCTGCAATGAGCTATGATGGCGCCACTGCACTCCAGCCTGAGCAACAGAGTGAGTCCCTGTCTCTAAAAATAATAATAACATAAATAATGTCTTAGGATAGGAACGCATTTTATGTCTCTAGTTCATCATTGTACAGAGGAGAAAACTGAGGCCCGGAGAGCTTGTATAATTTGTCTAAGATCATCTATCTGGATGTACACATGTCAAGTTTAAATCGGTGGTGTAATATATAAGTGATGGTAAATACTGGGCTAGTATTTAGAACCTGATACTATGTGGGGTATAGTATACTGTAATATAGTATACGGTGGAGTATAGTATTCTGTGAGGAATTGGTGAGGTGCCTGGGCACTGCCTCATCCTTGAATTCCTTTCCACAACATTTACCTGAAGGGCTTGTGGAAGTCACCTGAAAGGACGTTGTCACGTGGGTGTGAGTATTGGTCTGTTCTCGCACTGCTATTGAAGACGTACCTGAGACTGGGTAATTTATAAAGGAAAGAGGTTCAGTGGACTCTCAGTTCCACATGGCTGGGGAGGCCTCACAATCATGGCAGAAGGCAAAGGAGAAGCAGAGGCACATCTTACATGGTGGCAAGCAAGAGAGCTTGTGCAGGCAAACTCCCATTTATAAAACCATCAGCACTCGTGAGACTTATTCATTACCATGAGAACACTTGGGGGAACCACCCCCATGATTCAGTTATATCCACCTGGCTCCACCCTTGACACGTGGGGATTATTACAATTCAAAGTGAGATTTGGGTGAGGACACAACCAAACCATATCAGTGTGCCTAGAGCACCTTACAGCCCTGCAACACGTCAAGTGCAGTTTTGATCATTCTAGTCAGTCGTGCCCACCTGGAAGAAGGCAGGCCAGGAAGTAGCCAGGACCTGATCTGAAACCCTGTAATATGCTGGGAATGTGCACAGTTCCCACTGGAATCGTCCAGAGCTGTCAAGAACTCAAATCTGGGTGCTGGAGTCACAAAGCACTGACTGAGAGCTTCTCTCCTTTCCTCCGCTAAGTACTTAGAACTAGTGCTTTCCTCACTAAAGCAGATGGCTGAAGCCCAGGTTTCCAAGCCCAGTTGGTGTTTGAAAGACTGTCCTATTAGCTGTGTGAGTGGCGCCACTGAGAAGTATATGTTGAGGAGGAATGTTTGCAAGGAGATTTTATTTGTCAGGTATCAGGAGAAATAAAAGCTTAGAGGGACAATGGAAAAAGAGCCTAAGATACAAAAAGAAAAAGAGAAGAAAGAAACTATCTGAGTAAACAAAGTTAATTATGGGCTAAGAGGAAGTCAGTCTTAGATGCAGTGACCTCTTAGAACCAGGACGGCCAATGGCCCACAAGAGGCTAATTCTGAGAAGCCCAGGAAGCATGCGGCTGCCTTGCTCACGTGGCCTTTGGGCTCCTGCCCAGGTTGTCCAATAGAACGTGATTGGGCTACAAGCTGCCTTTCTGGCCTTGTTCCCAGTCTGATCCCTGCAAAGCTCCACAAATGTTTACAGCAACAGTAATTGGCAAATTATACTCAGCGGGATTCTGTAAACATCCCTTCAAAACACATAAGAGCAGATCGCTTTCTGCTTGCCCAGCAACTTTCTCTAAAGGAGCTGAAGAAACTTTCAGAACAGTGTAGTATATTAATCAGTGTCACATGAAGGGGGGATATTGTCTCCGTTTGCAAGATCGGAAAATCAAGGGACTGATGCCACAAATTGTTTTAAATCAACTGTACAGAAAATCAAAGACTCAGTGCCTGAATCAATCAGGATAGGCTAGGTTATGCTGCAATGACAAACAACCCCCATAGTCTCCGTGACTTAAAGAAACAGTGAGGTGTATTTCTCACCCCCACCACATGCCCATCCATCAGTTCTCACTCTCATTGACAGAGCAGCCACCTTCTGGGCTGTTCCCAGTCACCATGACAGCAGAAAAAAAGCGTGTAGGTTTAAAAGCAGCTAAGATTCAAGAGTTGTAACCTCAACACCTTCTGGAATCTGTTTTCTCCCTCTTCACAGCCTTTATTTCTCCATTGGTAAATTGCAGGTAGTAAATGTAGGCTTTTCTTCTTGGAAATTAATACATATGGTCTATAATAACCGTTGTGTAAAGTAAGGCGACTGACCTTTTAAATATTTTAACAAAAGATATACAACTAAATAGGTATAACTGTTGAAAAGTTTATTTGAAAGATGAAGTTTATTCCAGCCAGGAAGCTACTGCTCAGAGCCTTTTCCTTGATTTCAGTTTATGAGTCACCAAGAAAACTTATTGCCTTATTGTAGCATGACAGGCTAAATCAGAGCGACATATCACCATAGTAAGGCAAAAACTCAGTCTCCCATGGTGGTATCCATTACTCTGGTGAATTCTTCAGTGTGTTAAGCCTTCACTTTATTCTGCAGGCTCAGACACCTGATTTTTCATTTTCAGGGAAAGACTCACATTAACCAAGTTCAAAGTACTGATGTATAAATCCATAATGTCAGTGCACTGGTTTCAAGTGAGTGAAACAGCCCTTACCCAGCCAGGGCCCTTGAGACACATGATCCTTAGCCTCTCACCCAGGAAGCAGGGTCAACACAGGTAGGGTGGCAGAGGGCTTATACGTGTGGGCTTTGAAACCATGAGACCTCTTTTTCCCCCTTTTTATGTAACATAAAACTTACCATTTTAACCATTTTTGTATGTGCAATTCGGTGGCACCAAATGCATTCACAATTTCATATAACAATCACTGCTATTTCCAAAACTTTTTCAGCATCCAGTACAGAAATGCTGTAACTACTAAGCAATAACTCCCCATCTGCCCACCACCTCAGCCCGTGGTAACTCTATTCTATTGTCTCTATGAATTTGCCCGTTTAATTACCTCATCTAAGTGCAATCATACAATATTTGTCCTTTTGTGTCTGGCTTCTTTCACTTAGAGTAATGTCTTCAGGTTCCATCCACTTCAGAATTTCATTCCTTTTTAGGGCTGCATAATATTCCATGCTGTGTATCAGAACCTTGTGTTGAATCCTGGCTTGGCTATGAGACCCAGGACAGCCTGCCAGGCATCTCTCAGTCTCAGAATCTTCTTTGGCAAAAGAATAATAATCTCTATTCTACATGATAATGAGATCATGAATAAGGGATGTAGTTGTTCCTTGGGAGCCATGGAATTAGGAGAGTTTAATGTAACATGATCAACTAAAGTAACCTCAGCCCTCCATTTCTACTACATAAAAGACCTTACCACCCAGTATGGGACCCAAATACTCCACACCTATTGGCTAAGATCACATGTGCTTCCTGGGTTCATCTCCCTTCCCCAACTGCCCCTCCCACCCTGTCTTCAGTCTCCCCTTCCATTCAGGCCCAATCATCCTATGAGTGATGAATATATGTTCTACATAAGCTATGCCAGCCCTGGGAATCACTCTTTCTCTTTCTGGGCTAATTTATATATCTCTGATCAAATCTATTGAGATGTTGGCTTTAAAGTTTAACTCTCTTTTCTTTCTTCTTTCCCTTGCTCTTTCTTTCTTTCTTCTTTCTCTTTCTGTCTTTCTCTCTCTCTCTCTCTTTTTTATTTTTATTTTTTTATTTTTTGGAGACGGAGTCTCGTCCTGTTGCCCAGGCTGGAGTGCAATGGCACAGTCTCTGCTCACTCCAATCTCCACCTCCCAGGTTCAAGCAATTCTCCTGCCTCAGCCTACAAGTAGCTGGGATTTAGCCATCCTGGCTAATTTTTTGCTCTTTAGTAGAGATGAGGGTTCACCATGTTGGCCAGGATGGTCTTGAACTCCTGACCTCATGATCTGCCCACCTCAGCCTCCCAAAGTGCTGGGATTACAGGCGTGAGCCACCGCACCCAGCCCTTTCTCTCTCTCTCTCTTCCTTCCTTTCTTTCTCTTTCCTTTCTTTCTTTCTCTCCTTCCTTCCTTCTTCCTCTTTCTTTCTCTATTTCTCCTTCCTTCTTTTTTTCTTTCTTCCTTCCCTTCCTTTTTTTTTTTTTTTTTTTTTTTAATCCGGGTCTCACTCTATTGCCCAGGCTCAGGCTGGAGTGCAATGACATGATCATAGCTCACTGCAGTCTCAAGTTCCTGGACTCAAGCACTCCTCCTGTCCAAGCCTCCTGAATAGCTAAGTCTAATCCCAAGTGCATGCCATTATACCCGACTAATTTTTAAAAATTTTTGGTAGAGATGGGGTATCGCTATATTGTCCAGGCTGGTATTGAACCCCTGGGCTTAAGGAATCCTCCTGCCTCAGCCTCAAAATGCTGGGATTATAGGCAAGAGTCCCTGTGCCCAGGCTTAAAGTTAAAATCTCAGAATGAAATCTTATTTTTATCGTTTTCAAGTTTGGACCAAACTTCTCACCATAATCCCCAAAAACCCACAATAATTACTTTGTAGCCACACTTCATTTTATGAAATTGGGTTGACCAGTCATAATCACCCGTTCCTCCTCCACTGTCTCTGTTCACTAGACTTGACTTTAAGTAACTTTTGGCATTTGAAAAAAAAAAAAAAAATCAAATCCATTCTCGAACACAAGAAGATTTATTACCAGTGAAAATGCGTTGACAAATCTGACACAGGCTTCAAGGGCAAACCCAAAAGAGTATCAAAAATGTTTTAAGAAATGGCAGGCATCAGAGAGATATGGTGAGTACTTTGAAAGGGTGGCAATCATTTGGACAGGTAAATGATATCACAGGCGGCCCCTCATCTGCGTTGGTCTGACTTACCATTTTTCAGCTTTACAATGGTGCAAAAGCAATGCTCTTTGAGTAGCAACTGTACTCCAGATGAATGTTGACCTTTTCCCAGGCTGGCGGTACGCGGGACAGCACTCTATTGCATGACTGCTCAGCCACACAGTCACCAGAGTAAGCAACTGACAGTCTACAGCATACAGCATTCAACAAAGTACGCGAGATATTCCACAGTCTGTGACAAAACAGGCTTGACATTAGACGATTTTGCCCAACTGTAGGCTAATGGCCGTGTTTAGAGCACCTTTAAGGTAGGCTAGGCTAAGCTGTGATATTTGGTGGGTCTGGTGTATTAAGCGTATTTTTTATTTACAATATTTTCAACTTCCAATGATTTTACCGGGATGTAGCCCCACCATGTGAGTCAAGGAGCATCTGTACATGGCTATTATTTATTTATTTATTTGTTTGTTTGTTGTTTTTGAGACAGTCTCACTCTGTTGTCGAGGCTGGAGTGCAGTGGCACCATCTCCACTCACTGAAACCTCCGCCTCCCAGGTTCAAGAGATTCTTCTGCCTCAGCCTCCCGAGTAGCTGGGATTACAGGCACATACCACCACGCCTGGCTAATTTTCTAATTTTCAGTAGAGGCAGGATTTTGCCGAGTTGACCATTCTGGTCTCAAACTCCTGACCTCAGGCAATCCACCCGCCTCAGCCTCCCACAGTGCTGGGATTACAGGCATGAGCCATGGCGTCCGGCCAGTACATGGCAATTTAAAATGCAGCCACGCTCCCTCATAGTCACAAGTGATCCATCAAACCCTTTGTTATTGGGCAGTAAATACCTTCTGGGGGTGCAGCTAGTACTGGCCACAGCCCATGGCCAATGCAGCATTTACTGGAAGCTTCAAGAGCCCCCATCTTGCATTCTGCTTCATAATTCATCAGTGACGTTCTGAGATGTGCCATGCTTACCCCACTGCGTTCTCCCAGTAGGAGTGAAGGAGAGTCTGATATATCACCTTGAATTCCCTGTTTGTTGGTTACAGAGATTGCTTTTTCACTTTTTCAAAATTCAGTTTGAATGGAAATGTAGACTATGAGGTGGTGTTGATTTATCACACTGGATTCTCCTGTCGGTTCCTGTCTGCTGGGGAGGAAGCTTCAAATCTACTCTTTCAGTTTAAGTGGTTTTCATTGGTGAATTGATGGTCATCTAGGCCCTGAGGCTGGCACCCAGGGCCCCGGGAGTGAGGCAGAAAAGGGTGAAGCATCTTCTTCGGCTTTTCAAACTGAGCACTAGCTCCTACTCTGTGTCCCTAATAAAACTCGAAGGTTCTAATGAGCCTGTGCTGTGTCTTGCTTATTTTTCTGTTTCCTGTAGCATGTGGGCAGTGCCCTGCACATAGTAGGCACTCAATAAATAAATGTCTGTTGTATTAAACAGTCATTTTGAGATCAGAGTGCCAGCATGGTTAGATCCTAGTGAGGGCCACCTTCTCACTGTGGCCCTACATGGCAGAGAGAGGAAGCAGGCTCTCTGGTGCCTCTTCTTATAAGGGCACGAATCCCGTCCTGAGGGCCCCACCCTCATAACCTCATTTAAACCTAATTGTCTCCCCAAAGTCCCATTTCTAAATACCACTGGATGTCAGGGCTTCAACACATGCATTTTGGGGAGATATAATTCAGTCCGTAGCAGTACCCAAGAAGTGAAATAAGAAACTTACTGTGGTGGAACTTTTGATATACATCTTACCCATTCTCCTAACAGAGAAATGCCTAGCCACCAGGATAGAAAATAAACTCAGGAAGACCAAAAATAATATGCATAAATGCACACATGCACACACACATACACAATCATTTTCTTTCTGGAATCTGAGCTTTTGCTCTGAACTTGTAAATATCTGGTGAGTATGCTTGGAATGGGGTAATTTTAAAGGGAATGTATTTTCAAATGTATGACCTGGAAGCTAGTTTAGGAATTACTCTTCTTTTCTCGCCCTGTATCCTCATCAGACAGCCTTTCCTTCCCCCAGTTCAATGCCTGGTGTTCTGTGGTCATTTCAATAGGGACAGACCAAGGTGAATAACATGTTAACAACACTAACATCTGTTGTGACTTTATGCCTAAGGCTCTGAGGGTCTGGTGTGCTTCTTTAGATTGACAGATATATTTGCCTCCCGGGTTCAAGCACTTCTCCTTCTTCAGCCTCCCAAGTAGCTGGGATTATAAAAATATAAAAATTAAAAACAAACAAACAAAAAATACAAAAATTAGCCAGGCGTGGTGGCGCACACCTATAATCACAGCACTTTGGGAGGCTGAGGCAGGTGGATCACTTAAGGCCAGGAGTTCGAGACCAGCCTGGCCAACGTGGTAAAACCCCATCTTTCCTAAAAGTACAAAAAGGAAAGAAATTAGCTATGTGTGGTGGCCCATGCCTGTAATCCCAGAGGCTGAGGCATGAGAATCGCTTGAACCTGGGAGACAGAGGTTGCACTAAGCCAATATCATGTCATTATACTCCAGCCTGGATGACCAAGTGAGACTCCACCTCAATTTAGAAAAAAAAAAAAGACCTTCTAGGAAACAAAACAGAAGGTCTGTCTGTTGCAGACCCTTCACGTGGCTGTGTGCTCATCAGTGTCATTGTCTGTTTGTTTGGGTTTATAAAAATAATTTGCTTTAAAATACTTGAGCTTAGCAACATTTCATTGAAAAAATGATGGAAACCTGAGATTGCATATTTTAGGAAAAGCAGTCTCTCATCACTCACCGTTTTTCCATTGTATTCTCCTTGCAGCCCAAGCTGTTGGCCAAGGAGCTTCTTGACCTTGTGGCTTCTCACTTTAATCTGAAGGAAAAGGAGTACTTTGGAATAGCGTTCACGGATGAAACGTAAGTACTGCCGGCAGCCCTCATAGCTCAGAGGGGAGCTCAGTGCAGAACCGAAAACTGCTCCGCTCCAGCTGTCAGCAGCAAAATCAGCTGCAGGCCACTTGGGTCCCATGGTCTGGGGTCAGTCCAAGTTCATCATCTGAATTTCAAAGGCCTTGCGGTCATGCCTGGTGCCACCAAAGGGTATAATTAGGGTGATGTTAATATTATAAAATTATTAGGTGAACTAGCTCTTCTAATCAAGCAGGTTTATGTTCAGACTGAAATGTTTATTATTTTTTTAAAGTGGATCTATGTGGGTTTGTTTTCTGTTTAAGTTAAATGAAAACTTCTGGAAATGAATCGTTTCTCTCTACTGTTGGCTTAACAATAACAGGAAGCAAATTTGATGATAAATTGAAAAAGAAAATAACCGGTACTCACTATCTGACCTGAAATAGAGTAACTATGAACATACAAAATTCAGATCACTGATCTCATGAGAAGAATATTTGCTTTCAAAGGTCTTTTCATTTTGGCGCCATAAAGTGGTGTTTTGTAATACAAGTAAGGAAAATCTTTACTAAAATTTCAATTTCCTTTTTAATGTTCTGTTATCAAAAGAGTTTGGTGAATACCTGCATAGATTTCTAGATAAAAATGAGCTATTTTAAGAAAATAGTTCATAATTCTCTTTCCCGTGTGTGCACACGCATACACACAAGCACGCACGCACACACACACACACACTCTTCCGGATCTTTAGAATTACACAGATGATTTCCTAAATTACTAATAGGTCAGCGTTAGGTTAGTGGCTGGGCAGGACAGTACAGGGGAGGCCAGGCCCTGGGAATCAGGCGGTGCCACTGACGCAAGAACAGGCAGCATCCACGTGGGCCAGTGGGAGATGCGACCAGATGTACCTGCACGTGGCCACAGTTGGCCTTGGCGAGCTGCAAGTGGACAGGGTGGCCCTATGACTTATTATCCAGATTGGGACACTGGACGAAAGAGAATGTCATTGGGACTGTCTTGGGCAAACTGGACCATGTGATCACTCTATAAATCAGGGACATTTCAAGCTGTGCTGTGTTCAGAGAGCAGGCAGCTGGAGCAAAGCCACATCTCCCTTAAGAAAGCTGGGAGGAGCAAGGTCGGCCACTCACCCTGGAGCCTGCAGGGAGCTGGACTGCAGGTGGGGGTGGCCATCTGTGGGCAGGGGGAGTCACAGGTAGGGCCAAGTAAGCCCGTGGGCGAAGTTCAGGGCGCTCACGGGAAGGACCTAGCACTGCAATTTTTAAAAATATGCACATCTAGAATACTTACTTTTAGAAATTTAGATTATTTTCTCCCTTTTCTCCTGAGAATCACTGTAAACCACTTAAATTGCCGTTAGGCCTGTTTTCACTAATCAGAAGGAAACCCTAAGTTTCAATTCATCATATTCCCATTGTTCACATTTCCCCCGTAAACGAAAGATCCTGGGAGTGAACTCTAGAGGAGCCCCAATTAGGCTTCCCTTTTGAATAAACAAGAATTGAGAAATGGTCATGTGATCCTAGGCTGAAGGGGAAGGTGATGTGCATCTGCAGAACGTTTCAGATCTCTGCCCTAACAGCACTGGCTGGCAGGAATCAGATCTAGGTAGAAAGTCACTCTTCTCCCAGGAGGGACGAGAGCACCAAAGCCACACATCGCAGCAGGGGCTGCATACAGCCAAGTCCATCTTCCCCATTCAGCTAAGCTGGTATGCTCCAGGTCTGAGCTCTCCTGGCTCTCTGTGCTGACCAGTAAAGCATGTGTGTGTCTGTCTGTGTGTGTAGAAGCCAGGCTGGATAAGAGGCGTGTGTACGTGCATGCGTGCGTGTAGAAGCCATGCTGGATAAAATGTTGGGAGAGGGGGCCAGGCTGGATAAGAGTGTCTTGCCCCCTCTGCTAGTGGTGGAGTTGGCTGCGTGGAGGCTCTGTCAGGGGCAGTGATGAAGAGAAGTGAGCCATCCTCATCCTTCCGGCATGATCAGAGAAAGTGCAGCGACTTCCATCACCACCCTAGAGTCTGGGTGGGAGGGTCTCTCCAGCCACAGAAGAAGTGGCAGCCAGCCAGCAGAAGGTCAGCCAACCACTGGAGCTAGCAAAAGTTTTCCAAAAAAGAACTGGCAGATGTGCCTGGTACACCAGGGGAAAGGGCAGGTGTCAGGAGCCCAGAGGAGGTGAAGAGCTGACACCTTCAAGGTTGGACAGTGGGGAGACCATGACCCAGGGTCTGTCAGTCCTGGTGGGACAACACCAGGGCCAGCAGACATTGTGAGTGACTCATTGAACTTTTCTCCTTTTCCTGGTAGGAAAGAAGAACAAGAGCTGCCCTTGCTTAATAGTGCCCCTGGGTGTCACCTGCTCTGGCTTGGTGATTCCTAGGTAGAAAGTGCTGGCCTTACAGTACTATGTCCCCCAGCCTAGCTCTGTATCACAGGTCACTACAGCAAGATTGTTTTATCACCATGTTTTCCAATTCTACTTGTGTGAGTGAGTGTGTGTGTGTGTGTGTGTGTGTGTGCTTTATACAGGTGCTATACTGTTTTATAATAAAATGCAATCATTTTATTATAAAAAAGCAGTTCAATTCTTTTGGATAGCCTATGGCATATCACATGTATTTGCCTGTTTCCTAATGCAAATAAAACAAGGCTAACACGTGGAAAGCAGTTATAAACTGTAAAGTGCTATGCAAGTGGAAGATACTCCTACCAGCAGCATGATCATTCCTAAGAGTAGAATTTCTAATGGTAGATGGGGCACAGTGGATCACACCTGTAATCTCAGCACTTTGGGAGGCCAGGGTGGATGGATTACCTGAGGTCAGGAGTTCAAGACCAGCCTGGGCAACATGGCGAAACCGCATCTCTACTAAAAATACAAAAATTCGTTGCGGGTGATGGCACATGCCTGTAATCCCAGCTACTTGGGAGGCTGAGGCAGGAAAATCACTTGAACCCAGGAGGCAGAGGCTGAGATCGTGCCACTGCACTCCAGCCTGGGCAACAGAGTAAGACTCTGACTCCAAAAAAAAAAAAAAACAGTCATATATTGTTAGAGACTCGTTCAGAATTAAGTGCTGTTGACATTTTGTGGGATCTAGATGAAACTGGAGAAAATATATATAAAGCAAAATGTAGACAGGAAATTGGAAAGTTCTCTAAGCTTCTCCCACCCCATAAGTTGTATTCGTTAATAAAGCATCTGAGTCCACAGTGCAAGAACTTATGGCCAAGAATGTTTAATATTGTTAGCAATCAATGGTTTTGCAGCGTTAAAACCACACCTGCTTTCTCTTTTTTTAATCTTTTAACTTTAATTTTGAAATAGACTGAAAGAAGAATTGCAAACATACTGGGGAGTTCCTGTATACCCTGCACCCAACTTCAACAAATGTCAACATCTTGCAAACCATGTTACTTTAATCAAAACTAAGAAATTAACATCAGTATTATATTACTAACTAAGCTACAGACTTGATTTGGATTTCCCCAGTTTTTCCACGAATGCTCTCTTCTGTACCAGGATTCATTTGCATTTGGCCTCCTTTTATTTTTACTAATTCTGCCCTCATAAAACTGTGGTCACCTATATAAATGATCTGAATCATGGTGCCATATGCAAACAATGACACTTTGGCAGCCTTTAAGACATATTGAAACTAACCAAAAGCCTGGTATAAATCCAATGTTAAAATAATTATTTATATTTTGCCAGAGTTACAGATCTCAACCCCAGCTGCACATTGGAATTACCTGGAACACTTTATAAAATACCAACCCCTGGGACCCACCCCCAGAAATTCCAATTGAATCTGCCTCGGTGTGACCTAAGCATCATCTTTCAAAGCTTCTCAGTTGATTCTGGTGTGCAGGCAAATTTGAAAACACCTTTTCTAGACAGAGGCAACGTTGCCATATTTCCTCTGCTCTCTCCCTCCAGAGCAAAGTAGAAAAGCTGATTCTACTTCAGCTTTGAATGTTGGAGGGTAGCAATGACTCATACCGGGGCCTCCAAAGCTACAGACCCCTTCTAGCTTCCATTCCTCACAGTATGAGAACCAGCTCAGACGTTCGGGTTCAATATTTCCAGTTGTACAAATAGAGTAACTGAGATTTTCATTTATCAAACACTGGCATCCATCCCTTAGATAAAATCATATTTACATTTTATTTTTGAAATATTTCTATCACTGTTTTAAGACCAAAATTTCAATTATTATTTTTTTAATCGTGGGCTGAGTGCAGGGGTTCATGCCTGTAATTTCAGCAATTTAGGAGTCCAAGGTGGGACGATGCCTTAAAGCCAGGAGGAGTTCGAGACTCGCCTGGGCAACAGCAAGACCCCATCTGTACCAAAAAAAAAAAAAAAAAAAAAATCGTGGCTCACCCCTGTAATCCCAGCATTTTGGGAAGCCAAGGCAGGCAGATCACTTGAGGTCAGAAGTTTGGGACCAGCCTGACCAACATAGTGAAACTCCATCTCTACTAAAAATACAAAAATAAGTGGGTGTGGTGGTATGTGCCTGTAATTCCAACTACTCAGGAGACTGAGACACGAGAATTGCTTGAACCCAGGAGGTGGAGGTTGCAGTGAGCTGAGATCATGGCATTGCACTCCAGCCTGGGTGAACAAGTGAAACTCTGTCTCCAAAAAAATAAAAATTGTAAACACTTGTAGTCCCAGCTACTCAGGAGGCTGAGGTAGGAAGATCACTTGAGCCCAGGAGTTCGAGACTGCACCGAGTTAAGATTGCACCACCACACTCCAGCCCGGGTGACAGAGTGAGACCTCATCTCAACAACAACAAAGCTAAATTAAATTAAAAAGTGACTTGCAGACTAGGGAGTGGGATGCAATGGAAGATCCCATCATCAAAAGCTATAGCCTAAACAACTTTTAAGCTATTCAGCAGCAATAGTCAAACACACCCAAGTTAAAGGAATGATTGTTATAATATATTTAAATTTTAATTTGAATCTCCTGTCATAAATTTTAAGAAAATTTAAGAATTTTGAGAAAATCCTTGTTGAATGTTGTACCTAAGTATCCCTTGTTGGTTTTTAAAAAACCTTTAAAAGGTGTTTAGATATTTGAGGAGGAAAGAGAAAAAAGTTGGCTAGCCATTACTGCAAATTTAAAAGACGGGCAAAGTTAGAATTTATTTTCACACACCAATTAATAATTTGGGCTCAGCTTGAGACTCACACCTGTAATCCCAACACGTTGGGAGACTGAGGCAGGAGGACTGATTAAGTCCAAGGGTTTGGGGCTGCAGCAAGCTGTGATTGCACCACTGCACTCCCACCTGGGCAACGGAGGGAGACAACCCCCCACCCCGCCGTCTCTTAAAAAAAAAAAAAGAAGAAAATGAGTAGCTTTTAATCTCTTATTTTATCGCAGCCCCCTTTAAAATTTGAATTACACTCCCTCTCCTTCATAAAAGTGTACATACAAAATAATTTTTTGCATAAATTTTAGAGCATTCACAGACACCCTGAGATCAGGATGTTAGTTTAAGAACCTAGAAGGTAAACAGTGAAGGATCTTTTCTTTCAGCAGCCTGTGTCTTAATTAATTAAATCGCTTGATTAGCGCTGTCTGGGGAGTCTGATTTACCTAACTATTAAGGTTGATGGTAACTTCGACTGGCTCGTTGAAGATGCATCATTAGAACCAGTGCGGGGAACACGGGTGCGAGGGAGCCAGACCAGGTCTGTGCTCCCCTTGCGTCCTTGCGTTTCGGCCATGATTGGCACCTGCTGGGGCCTCTGAAAAGGGTTCAGTCATTCCGTATGCCTGGCCGCAAGCTTATCTACAATTTAAAAATAAACAAACTAGAAAAGCAATTTTCCAGTTGCAGAAGAAACCACCACAAGACGCAGCTCTGGGTAAGTCATTTTAGAAAGAGGCTTGGGATTTCCAGGTATTATCTGCTGGACGGTGGGAGAGGAGAAAGTCAGTGGCTGCGGCCTCCATGCCTAGCTTGTAATACCTGCTTCTGGGAACGCGGCCTTCTGCGTTCATTACCACCTCGCAGACGACCCATGCTGTGTTGTCGGAAACTGGCAAATACACAACAGTACCTTATATTTAGTGACCAGAGAAGGGCTTGAGCATAGCGTTTTTTTTTGGAGACGGAATCTCCCTCTGTTGCCCGGGCTGGAGTGCAATGGTGCGATCTCAGTTCACTGCACCCGCTACCTGCCAGGTTCAAGCAATTCTTCTGCCTCAGCCTCCCAAGTAGCTGGGACCACAGGTGCACGCCACCATGCCCAGCTAATATTTTGTATTTTTAGTAGAGATGGTGTTTCACCATGCTGGCCAGGCTGGTCTTGAACTCCTGACCTCGTGATCCACTCACCTCGGCCTTCCAAAGTGCTGGAATTATAGGCTTGAGCCAACTCGCCTGATGAACATATCTCTTTCTGTGTGCAGCTAAGATAAATTAAAAAAGGGTGCCCTCCAAGGAGAGCTTAGGGATGAGACGTTTTCCTCGCCTTTCCTTCCCAATGCAAATAACTTGAGGGAGATGGGAACCTGGCACAGGTGAGCCGAGTGAATTCTTAATATGGCAACTGTTTGCTTAGGATGGGAGCTGTGTCTGCACAGCGGTCCCTGAGGCTACAAGAATATGGATCTACAGGGCATATTGTGAAGGTGATGTATTCATTCTCTTGACAAATATTTATTTAGCATCTGCTGTTAACCACTGGAGATCCAGAATGAACTGGCCCTTGACTCCTTGTTGAGCTTGTGTTTAAAAATTGGGAAGTGAATCACAAAATGTGGTGTAGAAGCTGCTAGAGGGGAAAAGCTGGGGCTGGGTATGCTGGCTCATGCTTGCAATCCTAGTGCTTTGGGAGGCTGAGGTGGGAAGATTGCTTGAGGCCAGAAGTTTGAGGCCAACCTGAGCATCATAGCAAAACCCCTACTTCACAAAAAAAATTTTTTTAATTAGGCAGGAGTGGTGGCGTGCGCCTGTAGTCCCAGCTATGCAGGAGGCTGAGATGGAAAGATCACTTGAGCCCAGGAGTTCAAGGCTGCAGTGATCCCTGACTGCACCACTGCACTCCAGCCTGGGCAACAGAACAAGACTGTCTCTAAAACATAAAATAAAATGAAACATTTTTAAAAAGAAAATTTGGAATAGACTTAAGAAAACATAGTGGAGCAAACAATTTCTCCTGGGCTGGATAGCCCATGATCGAGTAATCTGGTCTCCCCAGTACACACCTACTTTAACTTTGCTGTATTATTAAGGGTTTATAGTTAGTATCACTGACCTGTCTTTTTTTTCTTCTTCTTCTTCTTTTTTTTTTTTTGAGATGGAGTCTTGCTCTGTCTGGAGTGCAGTGGCACGATCTTGGCTCACTGCAACCTCTGCCTCCTGAGTTCAAGCAATTCTCGTGCCTCAGCTTCCCTGCTAGCTAGAATTACAGGTGTCTGCCACCACACCCAGCTAATTTTTGTATTTTTAGTAGAGAGGAGGTTTCACCGTGTTGGCCAGGCTGGTCTCAAACTCCTGGCCTCAAGTGATCTGCCTGCCTCAGCCTCCCACAGTGCCTGGTCTGTCCTTGATGAGCACACACTACAAGACAAGGACACTAAATATGTCAACATTCTTCCATTTGAAGAGCTCCTCTCCCCACTTCCATCCAGCAACATCTATAAGCATTTCATACACTTGGCCAGGTGTGGTGGCTAACACCTGTAATCCCAGCACTTTGGAAGGCTGAAGTGGGAGGATTGCTTGAAGCCAAGAGTTTGAGACCAGCCTGGACAACATAGCAAGACCCATGTCTCAAAAAAAATCAATAAAAAGCTCTTAAATTAGCTGGGCACAGTGGGATGTGCCTGTAGTTCCAGCTACTCCAGAGGCTGAGGCAGGAGGATCGCTTGAGCCCAGGAGTTCAAGGCTGCAGTGAGCTGTGATCACGCCACTGCACTCCAGCCTGGGCGACAGAGTGAGACCCTGTCTCTAAATAGATCGACATATAAGAATTTCATCTCTCACTTTGGCTTTCTGTAGAAACTCATTCCATATGAAACTGCCTGTCTACAATAAAAACAGGTAGAGACCAGGCAGTATTATTCTCCCCCTGGGTCTGGAAAGTGACTTATCACCCACCCCCACCCTCCAGTGACCATAAGCAAAGCTCTCCCTGAGGCCATCTCTCCTGAAGGTACCAACACTTGAACCAAAAATCTATTTGTTTTATAGGTAGAAGCTAAAAGCAGTCTGTTCAATGAACGCGTCCAATTTCTATTGCCTGGAAGCAATCGCATATTTATTACTGACCTGACAGTTTGACCTACCACAACCATAAACCAAATGAGCACTATCTTGCTCAGCTTTAAAGACAGTTATCAGTCACATAATAACAAAAACACTCTGAGTGGCTGCTGGGATGCTTTTTTTTTTGCGTTATGATTGGCAAAGGCAGTGATGTGCGTTCTCAAATGAAAAATCAATGAGAGGCCGGGCATGGTGGCTCAAGCCTGTAATCCCAGCACTTTGGGAGGCCGAGGCGGGTGGATCACGAGGTCAAGAGATCGAGACCATCCTGGTCAACATGTGAAACCCCGTCTCTACTAAAAATACAAAACATTAGCTGGGCATGGTGGTGCGTGCCTGTAATCCCAGCTACTCAGGAGGCTGAGGCAGGAGAATTGCCTGAACCCAGGAGGCGGAGGTTGCAGTGAGCCGAGATCGTGCCATTGCACTCCAGCCTGGGTAACATGAGTGAAACTCCGTTTCAAAAAAAAA
>NW_022436993.1:13993841-14014100 GCF_009761245.1 Sapajus apella
TGAGACGGAGTTTCACTCATGTTACCCAGGCTGGAGTGCAATGGCGCAACCTCCGCCTCCTGGGTTCACGCAATTCTCCTGCCTCAGCCTCCTGAGTAGCTGGGATTACAGGCACGCGCCACCACATCCAGCTAATTTTTTGTATTTTTAGTAGAGACGGGGTTTCACTATGTTGACCAGGATGGTCTCGATCTCTTGACTTTGATCCACCCGCCTCGGCCTCCCAAAGTGCTGGGATTACAGGCTTGAGCCACCGCGCCCGGCCCGAAAACAATATTTTAACAAGTCCTACTGCAGCCGAAAGTGGTAGCCCCAGAACTGTGGTTTCCAGTTTGCTTTTTAGCCCATCTTTTAGTTTTTGCCCAAACAGTGGACATTTATCATAAGGGGCCTTGGATGAGTCACATGTCCCTTCAGTCTGTCTTTATAAGCCGCCTTCCATGAGAGACTTTTACAAGCTCTTAAAATGGAGGCAGCTGACCTTCTTCCTCCTGCAGGTCCAAGGAAACCAGGTATGGGGAAGTCTGCCTCTCCACTGGCCACCGCGCCACTGTGCTGCAGCCTGGGTGACAGTGTGAGATTCCATCTCAAAAAAAAAAAAATTAGGGAAAAATGAATGCATAGAGAGCAAGTTCTGTAGACTGGGAAGTACAGAAACGGGTGGGGTCCCAGTGTGGGTGCTGTACCGGAGGAGGAGCCCCTGTGCCACCTGCTGTGTGGTGTGGGAAGACTCTCTGGAGCAGAGAGATGAGAGCTGATTCCTGCAGGATGGGCCGGACCTCGCTGGGGAAGAAGGAAGGGAAAGGCGTACTGGGCCGAGGGAACAGCATGAGCAGAGGCACAGAGGTCTGAAACATCGTGGTACCTGTCGGGCATTATCAGGCATGGGCAGAGATGACATTGGCACCCAGGCCTTCTGTTTCCTGGTCTTGTGTTCTAGTCAGAATGGAATTTATCCCAGCTTTCTGGAAGAAGCTGGTCCCGTTATTTTACTTACAATATCATCTTCCCTTATTTATTTATTTTTCTTATTTTTGGAACATATTAGCAATTCTCAAGACATCTTGCTGGAAGTATCTGGGGTGAAAACCAAACCATACACAGGGTCTTAAAACGTTCCATTTACAGCCAGGGGCAGTGGCTCACTCCTTTCATCCCAGCACTTTGGAAGGCTGAGGCAAGAGATCTTCAGAGGGCAACCACGTTGCAGGCAGAAAGCCTAGCCTGTGCAAAGGCCCTGGGGTCGGGGAGGACCTCAGATTCTTAGTGTCCTGTGCATTGAATACTGAGCTGGAGTGCAGTGGTGTCATCTCGGCTCACTGCAACCTCCACCCACCGGGTTCAAGCAGTTCTCCTGCCTCAGCCTCCAGAGCAGCTGGGATTACAGGCACGTGTCACTATGCCAGCTGATTTCTGTATTTTTAGTAGAGACGGGGTTTCACCATGTTGCTAGGCTGATATCAAACTGCAGACCTCCAGTGATCCACTCACCTTGGTCTCAAACGTGCTGGGATTCCAGGCGTGATACACCACGCCCGGCTCTTTCATTTATTTTTTACTTTTCCTATATTCAGAGCAAGGTAACAAAAAAATAAAGTTAATGGAAATTTATTTTCCGGCTGGAGATTCTTGGAGGAAAAACAGGCCAAAGTTCCTCAGGTGGTCAGTATTCTAAGGCAGATTCACGAGGCTTCCCTATAGCCACAGGTGTGGGCTTTGTGGAAAGGGATTTTTGTTTTCCCTGTGTGCAAAATGTGCAGTTTGAAGCCCCAGAAAGGGGATGGAAGCCACTTGTGTGTGTTCTCTCTTTCCTTTTCGGAGGTCTGAGCATGTGCTCAGAGGAGCAAGCATTCTTAGACCGTGATGTAGGCAGATTTTGTTTCTCATCCACAGCCTTTTGCACACATGTCACACGGCATCAGCCACCCGGGGAAATGTAGCGAGGTCACTCGAGTCTGTTCCACGTGAGTTTACACTGTAAAGTGATTACAGGACTGTCTGCTCCAGGAGGATGGGCAGACATTGGAAACGGAGAGGAGGGGAAAAGAAAGAGTAGATTCTTCAGCTCAGTTGTTCTGTGGCTTCACCCCACTCTTCCAAGACTAACCTTCAAGACATGGCCTTCGGGGCTGTCCCTAGCCTCATGGCTTTGCACTCACAGGACACTAAGATGCCGGGTCCTCCCCGACCCCAGGGCCTTTGCACAGGCCAGTCTGCCTGGAAAGTGGTTGCCCTGTGAGGATCTCTTGCCTCAGCCTTCCAAAGTGCTGGGATTAAAGGCATGAGCCACTGCCCCTGGCCCTAAGTTTAACATTTTAAGACACTGTGTATGGTTCGCTTTTCACCCCAGATACTTCCAGCAAGATGTTGTAAAGACTGCTAACATGTTCTAAAGTGTGCTTTGAGTCCTTCAGGAAAAAAGACAGGAGTCTGGTGAAAAGGCGATTCAGGACAAGAAGGAGGGTTAGGATGACATTTTCATTTCAGTGCACTCTGGGAAGCAGCAGGTCCCAATCCCTTCACTTTCCAGTTCCCATTTCCCCCCTCACATCACACAGGATCCACTGCTGACTTGGTGTCCCCCACATAGCGCCTTTGGGTTCTTGAATACTGTAAAGCGAATAACAAAGTGAAGCTGACCGGGCGCCATGGCTCACGCCTGTAATCCCAACCTTTGGAAGACCGAGGCGGGCAGATCGCCTGAGGTCAGGAGTTTGAGACAAGCCTGACCACCATGGTGAAACCCCATCTCTACTAAAAATCCAAAATTTAGCCGGGTGTGGTGGCTCACACCTGTAATCGCAGCTACTCAGGAGGCTGAGACTGGAGAATCACTTGAACCCAGGAGGTGGAGGTTACAGTGAGCCAAGATTGTGACACTGCACTCCAGCCTGGGTTACAGAGCAAGACTTTGTCTCAAAAAAATAAAAATTTTAAAAAAATGAAAAAAGTGAAAGTTCGTTTATCCACAAACCAGTATGTTCTGCTCCATATATACCTTCCACCCAAAAAAACACCCTCTGCAAAATGCAAGCCCCTAACCAATTTGTCTCTATTTTCCTCAGGGGGCACTTAAACTGGCTTCAACTAGATCGAAGAGTATTGGAACACGACTTCCCTAAAAAGTCAGGACCCGTGGTTCTATACTTTTGTGTCAGGTATGTACACCTGGTGTCCACACTTTTGCTTCTTTGTGTTCTCTATCAGAAAACTCTGGGAGGGCAGAGTGATTCCGAGGAATCTGGACACCCTCTGTCCAGAAAAGAACAGAGGAAAGGGCGCTCAAGTTTGTCTTGGATCTTCGCCGGTGATAAAGGTTGTAGCAGAGCTGGCGTGCCTCACAGATGGAAACGCAAGGTGCGAGGGCGCAGGGTGTGTCTGTGAGTGTGCAAGGACATGTGTGTTGTGTATTTGCACTAGGATGTGGGTGTGGAATGACAAGAGAAAACTTTTTTCTGCATTTTTGGGGAGGCTCATGCATCTCCAACAATAAGTCTCTATAGCATAGGCCATGGGATTCTTTTTTGGTGGTAATTTGAAATGATGTAAAAAAAGCCTTTGTATTCTTTCCTTTTTGAAGGGATGCCACTTGAATCTCTTGAAATGTGGGGAGTTTATCCCAAATAGCAGTAGTCAAAACCCAGCAGCAAACCAAAGGCCCATATGCATTTCCTGGCAAGGGAGGATACAGCTTAATAACATTGCAGAAACAATGGGCATTTTTCTATTCATCAATCTAGTCTAAAAAATTTTGTGCTTGCAGAGGGAACTATTTGCGGGATATAGTGATTTAAAGAGTTAATATTTGCAGCAGGTTTATGAAGACAGCAGGACTTGTAACTTCTGTTTGCAAAAGGTTGTGAAAAGCCAGAGGCTGGGAAAGTCGGCGGTTCAGGGGCAGTCTGATTTGGTAGCAAAGTCAGAATCTGAGCCCTCAATCCAGCAGCTCCTAAACACCCAGTCTATGAAGCCACCAGATTCTTTCTTTCTAGAACCTTGACTGCAACACAGTTGCAGAAGCATTGAGGTCTTGATGCCTTAGTCTCTACATGGACTCTAATACCTGTGCCCAACCCATACACCCTGTTCTTTTAAAATACGCTAACAGAAATTCAGGAGCGAGATACAAATGATAGGCAATTCTGTCATTCCTAAAGAGCATGATCAGGAATGCAGCTCCAGACATAGCCATCCTTAAGCCACACAACGCATCAGAAGAGCTTAAAACAAGAGTTAAAGGGTCCACTTAACAGGCTCAAGTGTATGACTTTTCCTCAGCTGGCCGAGTAAATTTCAACTTGATGTTAATTCGTTTTTGATTTGTTTAACAGCTGTGAACATATTCAGTCTCATCTTAGCTATTTCCATTACTAATGGGAATGATTTCAATGCCATATTCTCTTTAATGGTGTATACAGTTTCTCAGATTAATGGAAAAGCAACCATATAAAACAAAGAGTAACAATTCCGCTGGGAGGGGCAGGTGGTATCAGGTGGGACTTCTGTGGAAGCAGGTCATTAACCTGTCATCGCAGGTGGGTGAGTGCATTTACCATATATCAGGCACTCTCTGCCTCCCTGGTGGTTTTCACCAACATGAGCCAAGAAGAGGAAATCCTGGGCTTGGCTGCATAGTGGGTGTTTTTTCCAAGTGTCTGAGTTATTTGTGGGAGTGCTTGCAGGAGAGCTTGGGGCATCTTGACACTGATGGTGGAAGTATTGGTCTCTGAGATCCACAGATCTTTCCAAATCATACCAAGCCTGTCTTGTCTGCATGAAAGCAGGTAGCCCAGCATTGCAGAGGTGAAATAGGTGCTAGCAATAGAATCAGGGAATGGGATGGCTGAAGACCCAGATACAGCATGCACTTCTGATCCACAGCCATCCTAGATGCTTCCACCATCACCACCCTTTTTCCTAATTGGACAAAGCAGGAACCTCACAGAACACTCATTAGAGAGAAAACTTCCAAATCTGCAGTTAGGGACAGCCATTCTCCACTATGTTGTTATACGTACCGTCTAGCAGAACGCTTCTCCTCCTCTAGCTCCTATGGAGGCAGATCTTTCTGGAAGGTGTCACGTTCCAGTTACCTCCTGCAGAGCCCTACTGGAGTACTTCAAACTCAGCAGGTCCAAAGCCAAATTCATTATCTCTGTCTCCTCCCTTAACCTTCCACAGTCACATCAAATCTATGGTATCCTCATCCACTCAGTCACACAGGCTGCACATCTTCAAGTCTTCATTCCTCTTCCTTGAATTTTGTTTGTTTGTTTGTTTGTTTGGTTTTTGAGACGGAGTCTCGCTCTGTTGCCCAGGCCAGAGTGCAGGGGTGCGATCTTGGCTCACTGCAATCTCTGCCTCCTGGGTTCAACTGATTCTCCTGCCTCAGTCTCCCAAGTAGCTAGGATTACAGGTGCCTACCACCACACCCAGCTACTTTTTGTATTTTCAGCAGAGATGGGGTTTCACCATGTTGGTCAGGCTGGTCTTAAACTGACCTCAGGTGATCCACCCACCTCGGCCTCCCAACCTAGATTTTGTTTTTGTTTTTGTTTTGTAGCCAGCAAAAGCCAACCTAGAATTTTTATGGGCATTAATTCTCTGCTGCTGCTTACAAAATCTCCCTCTGCACTGCCCTCTCCTCTTTGTTACCTGAACTCAGGCCCTCACCTGTCCGTCGACCTATTGCCGCAGCCTCCAAGGGTAGGGTGGAGGGTGTCACTGGGGTCCCAGCCACAGAGGGTCCTGGCACCCTCACTGTCCTGAGTTCTCACTTCTCAGCTAGTCGAGCAGTGTAGTAACAAAAAAACAGTCATTCTGTTTTCTCCAAGAGAAGAGGCAGATTCTCTATATAAGTTAATTTCATCTTTTTACCTTGCTTTTCGTCCTGGGAAGAATTCTCTGTTTATAACCCAACACCTGCCTAGGGATGCTCACAGGCAGTTTTCTCCAAAGGAGCGGTAAGAGAATCATCTTCGTCAAAAGCCCAGAACTTGGAATAGCTTCAGTCCATAAAAGAGCTTCTGTCCAGCTGGTACCTTTCCTGTGTGTTTCTAAACAGCAGCATGGTTAGGCTCTGAGCAGCCTCCACGCTCCAGCCGTGACTCCTGTGGATCTTGATGCAGTCTGGCTCCCAGGTTCCTCAAATCCTTTCTCCTTTGGTATAAATGTCTGTATATTAGATCTACGTACCACATGTCCAGGTGGCAAAGCAGAATCGAACCACCTGATGAAAGAGAGCCATGGGAGACCAGGCATGGTGGCTCACACCTGTAATTCCAGCACTTTGGGAGGCCAAGGCAGGTGGATCGCCCGAAGTCAGGAGGTGAAGACCAGCCTGGCCAACATGGTCAAAACACTTCTCTACTAAAAATGCAAAGATTACCCGGGCATGGTGGCATGTGCCTGTAGTCTCAGGTACTTGGGAGGCTAAGGCAGGAGAATCACTTGAACCCGGGAGGTGGAAGGGAAGTTACAGTGAGCCAAGATCGTGACGCTGCACTCCAGACTGGGCGACAGAGTGAGACTCCATCTCAGTCATAATAATCATAATAATAATTATCCAAAAAGGATAAAGGTTGGAGAGACAGGCACTATCCAGTGCTCATCACCTGTCCATTGCTAAGGGTGATTGTTAATCTTTGCAGCAACCCTTGAAGCAGGTCTGATTATTCCTAATTAAAGAGAAGGAGATGGGATCCCGGGATGATCCCTAAATTCTTCCCCAGCATGGCTAATAAGTTACGGAGGCAAGATGAGATCTCATCTGTTCGGTTATGTCTGCCCTCCCCACTGCACGGCATCCGTCTACACAGGGGAAAAGTGACAACCTCACTGTGGCCAGCGATCTCCACTGCTCCCTCTGCAGGCAGGCCAGGAGCAGCCAAGTCAAAGGCGGTGACCCCAGCCCTCCTTGTCACCCACACTTTGCAGAACCAGTGTCCGCCTGCAGAGATGGTGTTCAGGACAGGCGCACACCAGCACCAGGGACAGAGCCTGCCTGGTTCCGGCACTACCCAACCCAGAGCTCCCCTGGCAGAGCACCCCTGCATGGGGACAACCACAGTCACAGGTCTTGGCAGGCCGCCACTCTGAAGGGATATACTGGATCTCTTGGAAATGTCTCATAGAGGAGGAAGAGCCATCTCAAACGGTAAAGCAAGGATTTTCAGGAGCCGAAACATCTGCTGTTGGTCCCCCTTAAGAGGATCTTGCCATTTTCTGCATTTTCGGACACAGCGGACACCCACGGGAAGGTGTGCTTTGTTGAACTGTGCTCTTCCCTCTCCTAGAAAGAAAACTCCAGGGTCCACTTGCACCATGTCATCACCCTGAGCTGTGTCACACTGACACTGACACTGACGAACCCAAGTTCACCATCATCCCAGCTGTGGAGTGCAGCAGCTTTCTCACCGCTCCTCCTGCGCCGTTTCTGCACCATCATCCACGCCCTCATTTCTGGCCTCACAGATGTCCCTTGAGATGTCCTTTGGTAGAAGCACTGCTCTAGGAGCCAAGGACAAGGCAGTGAACAAAACTGATAAACCCTGTTCTCAGGCAATTTCACATCCATTTCCTCTAGCTTCTGAGATCCTATCAGCCCTGCCTGTTTTTTTGTTTGTTTGTTTGTTTGCCAATTCAGTGCAAATCCATTGTGCACCCTTCCAGCCACTTCTTGGCCCTGGACCACAACTTCCTTTACTGCTCACACACACACTCTCTCTCCCTTTCTCTCTCTCTCTTACACACACACCCTCCCAGGGTTGGACAGGTCCTGCCACACACACACCTTTTATTTCTACCTATGAGCTTCTGAGTGTGGTCAGGAAAAGGTTGACGCAACTTCAGGTTGGTTCATGGTCATTGTGATGAATCCCACACAGATCATCAGTGTTTCTAGCCAGGTCTGCCCGGGTGCCCGCTCAGGATCTCTGTTCCCCACTCTGGTTTTACCTCTTGCTGCAGGCTCCAGATACTCAAGGCTTTTGCTCTAAGACAATGGTGCTGCTTATGTTTCTGCAGAGAAAACAACAGCCAGCAGCACGGAGCTCCTAGTCCTCCTTCTTTACCCACAGACTTAATTATATCTGTAATTGTGTTTTTGTGGGCTCCCAATCCACCCACTGCACACCCACAAATGCATGAGCATCTCAGAGGAAGACCCTTAGCCCATCAGCCAGCACTCACCCATGCACGTGGGCCTCAATTCCAGCCCCTTCTGCCACCTCACTTGAGCTTTTCCCTCCAGCCTTTCCTCTTTTTCTCTATCTTAAGCGTGTCCTTTTCCATGGATTCCTCCCCTTCGTGATCACCTCCCAATCTAATCAAATAAAACACCCTCTGTGACGCACAGCCACCTCCAGCCAGTGCCCTCTGCTGCGCCTTCTGCTCTGCCCACAGCAGCGGCCGAGAAATGGGTCTGTACTTACTGTCACCCGCTCCCCACAGGCCTCACCTTCCTCGTTCCATGGCCATCCAGCTCCTGGTACCATCATACCCCTGGTCACTGGAAGTCTCTTGCCCCTGGTTCCCTGGCTGTGCTTCTGCCCTGCTCCAAAGTGGCCTCTGTGGCTCTGGCCTCAATTGAACGTGCTCCCCTTCAGTTCCCCCTGGCTCTGTGGCACTGCACTGTCCTGGGCCGCCTCCTGTTTGTCCACTCTGTCCCTGGCTCGGGGCAGGTTCCCCGCTCTGCTCTGCTGTCCCTTGAGCCCTGGTGTCCACGAGGTTGTGTCTTGCTTGTGTTCTCTCCCTGCACCTTCCCCAGGTGTGATTTCACCCCCACCCACGGCTGCCAGCACAGTCTCTGCTGGAGACACTCCATCCTCTGCCCCAGCCCTGACCTCTCTCCCGAGCTCCAGCCGTCTGTGCTGATTGGCATTTCCACACAGATGCAGCCAGAATGTAATGACACCATTGTCTTTTTGCCTCTAAATTTGCTCCCATTTTGGTGTCACCTCCTTGTCTTTGTGATAGGCACCACCACCCATGCAGCCTCCCAAGCCAGAGACTTGGGAGTCAACTTTGACCTCACCGCTCCCTCCCACCTGCCTCCCCCTGTTCTCTCAGTCACAACTCCCTTTTATTCCTGCATCTTAAACAGCTCCGTGTCCATCCCTTACTCTCCGTACTCAGCCTAACATGTAATTAGGGCTTCCATAAACTTCTGGACTCAAGATCTCCTTCTTCATCTCTGCATCTGACCTTGATCCCTTCCAAACTCCCCCATATGAAGACACTGAGCATCTTTCTAAATTCTCATCTGATCCTTGCCCATAATTTTTTTCCAGCTTCCCAATATCCCCCAAAAAGGATATTTTTAGTGTATGTTGTGTGATGCGACTTCTGCTTACCTGTCTAGCCTCACCTCTTCCCCCTCCCTCACCACACTCCTCCTCCCACATACACGTGTTATAAGCAGCCAGTGGTCAATACACGACCAAGACCACATTCAACTGCAAACCGTTGTTTAGTGCTGTAAGGCTTGGGAGCAATGTCTCTCTGATATCGTTCGCCGGGCAAGCTTTAGAAATAGGTCAAGAAAAAATAGAAGGAAAATATACACACCCCAGGAAGTCTGTGTCGCGCGCGTGTGTGTGTGTGTGTGTGTGTGTGTGGGGGGTCTTTTTATAGGCACAACACTGTGCTCAGAATGAAGCCTTCATGCCTGGACTATTCTTTAATTGCTTGTTCTTCTACCAAGTGTCCCTGTAGCTCTGATCATCTAAACTCCTTATAAGAAAATAAACAGAGATTAGATATGCCTCTTCAAACTTTTGAGCTTCACAGACAATAAACTGAAACAAGCAGTAGAAAGATAAGAAAGGAGAAGCCTGATCGGGGAGGAAAGACTTTCAGCCAAGTCCATGGACAAGATTCTTGGTGTCTTCCCGGCTGGTGGAGACAGCAGCTGCTCCTTCCTGTCACTCGCAATAACAATGATGGCATGGATCTAAAATGAGGTTCCTGCTAACCAGAACTTGCTATATTTCAGCTGGGTGTCCCAGTTAAGATTTTAGAGCCATTGAGATTCTAGGCATCAGAGCCTTGGCTGCAGAAACTCACAGCTTATTGCTCTTATTATTGTGGTTCTTATTTGCCACCAAGGGTAGGCGTTTTAAATGTGACATTTGTGTTGATTACAAAATGAAATCACTGGTCCATTTAATTAACACTTGCTGTAAATATTCAGTGATTCCCAAGTGCCCAGGGTTGGATGGGAAAGGGAAAGGGAGAGCAGGAGGGGTTGGAGGAGGAGACCTGGCTGATGTCATCTGGCTGGGCCCTTGCCATCTGACCGGGCAGCGTTCAGTCTGTTGCAATCAGAGGCTTTCACATGTCAAAGAAGGGGACAGGACCCCCCGAGGCTTCAGAGGCTGTTTAATATTTAATAAGCTCAAACACAAACACAGAGCACCTACTTATTTCTCCTTCAGGCTCTCTGATAAAATATTCTCAGGTCCGGGTCATCTGAGCTCGCTTGGATGGAAGGTTGCTTGTGGAGTTCAGGAGCCCTCAGCGAGGTCTGCAGTCTGTCCAGTGTTCCTTTCAACTCAGATGGACGCCCTAAGATTCAGTCCTGCTAAATGTGCCCCAAAAAACAGTTTAAAGTGTGGTTCTGATTATGATTCAGCTGTGGTGAGGCCAGCAGATGAGGAGAGGACAGACGTTGAAAAGATTGTCACTCATTCCCAGGAGGAGGGGCAGCACCGCGCCACGCGGGGCCACATGGGAGGCACCGGGGTTAGTCAGGAGGCAGGGGAGCCAGGGAACAATTGGGCAAGAGCCTTTTTTGTGGTTTCTGTGGGGAGGAATGGGCAAGGCCGGGAGAACAGGCTTGGGATTGGCTAGTTTAAATAATTTCAGCCGGCTCTGCAGCATGGGGGCTGCCCCTGGTTGTCTGGTACGTGTCCCCCGGGTGGTGAGGGTGGGGGAATAGTGGCCCTGGGTGTGAGAGCTGAGAGGTGGAAGAAGGGGGGGATCCTGGGTCCATGGTGACATGTGGAAGTCTTGCTTTCTGAAAATTGGCTAACCCCAGCCCCAGCAGTGCCTCCAGGCCCAGCAAGGCCACAGATGTTCAAGCGTCATAAAGACATGGTCAATACATAGCCAGACTCGGAACTGTCTGTGCAGACCCTCTGAATCTGAGACACAGCCTTCATTTCCCTGGTTACCCAGAGACCTGGAATGTTCTTTGTGAACTCTGGAAGCACTCCCTGCCCGACGCTGGTAATTAAGGAAATGCAACATCGCCACCTACTGCTGAGGCTCTCCTGAAAAATCAGAAAAAGAACCCACCTTTTTTTTTTTTTTTTTTTTGAGACAGAGTCTTGCTCTGTCACCCGGGCTAGAGTGCAGTGGTGCAATCTCAGCTGACTGCAGCCTCCGCCTCCTGAGTTCAAGCGATTCTCCTGCCTTAGCCTCCCAAGTAGCTGGGCTAATTTTTGTATTTTTAGTAGAGACAAGGTTTCACCATGTTGACCAGGCTGGTCTCGAACTCCTGACCTCAAATGATCTGCCTGCCTCAGCCTCCCAAAGTGCTGGGATTACAGGCATGAGCCACTACGCCCAGCCAAAAACAGGATTTTAAAAAAAGAAGAAGAGGCTGGTCTGTAATCCCAGTACTTTAGGAGGTCAAGGTGGGAGGATTACTTGAGCTCAGGAGTTCAAGACCAGCCTAGGCAACATAGAGAGACCCCATCTCGACAGAAAATAAAAAAGTAGTCAGCAAGGTGGCTTATACCTGTAGTCCCAGCTATTTGGAAGGCTGAGGCAGAAGGATCACTTGAGCCCAGGAGGTCTAGGCTGCAGTGAGGTGTGATTGCACATTGCCCTCCAGCCTGAGTGACAGAGCAAGACCCCATGTCAAAAAAAAGAAGAAGAAGAAAAGGTTGACTTTGAATCCAAACCATGAGCCCTCCCCATCTCCCCAAAAGGCTCTTGTCCTGGTGCCCCAGCGTGCACCGTGCCTCTCTGGGCATGCGGGTGGAGATGTCTGAGCTCTTTCTCTGCAGCCATTTTTGACTCAGCAGCTCCCTGGCGTGGAGGGAAAGTTCGGATGAGCTCAGCCCCCTCCCCTAACTGAACAATGATACGACAGGCCCGGGACTCACGGTTTTCCAGCCTGTCATCTTGGCGATCAAAGTTAACCGGAAACTG
This sequence comes from Sapajus apella, assembly GCF_009761245.1. Lineage (NCBI taxonomy): Eukaryota > Metazoa > Chordata > Mammalia > Primates > Cebidae > Sapajus > Sapajus apella. The sequence continues at coordinate 14,006,001 of NW_022436993.1, forward strand.
CTTTCCACTTCTGTCGAAAGGAGATGGTTTTTTTCTTCATCTCAGAATATGCCTGTTATTTCCTGTACCTTCTCTGCCCCTATATGGCCAGACAACATGGAGCTTGGTGGAAATTAATGCGGTCGCAGAGATGTAGGATTAGCCACCTTATTTCAGTTTTATATTATTTTAGAGTTGAAAAGGGGAGTGTTATATTTTGTTAATATTCTATTTCAGGTGGAAATTAAGGTGGAAGAGACAGGATGTCTTTACTCTTTAATTCTCTAGAACTAAAGCAAATGAGTTTTTTTTAAAGAAACATATGGCATTACTTTGAAAATTAAGTTATTTCAGACCCTATATGAATTTAGACTCAAAATCGTTATTAGATTTTGAAGGCAGCTGCCAACTTCAGGCCTCTGTTAGTATTCCGGCGTTAGGATTGCTTTCTCTCTTCTTTCCCTCCCCTTTCTCTCCCTTTTCTCCCTCTTCCTTACTTTTCTTCCTTTAGTTTCTTTTGTTATTCTGATGACCCTTTGCCAAAGGCATTTTGCAAAGGACGTAAATTTATTTATTTTTAAGATAGAGTTTTGCTCTTGTTGCCCAGGCTGGAGTGCAATGGCGCAATCTCGGCAGCTAGCCAGGCTGGTTTTGAACTCTTGATCTCAGGTGATCCCACTCCCTCGGTCTCACAAGGTGCTGGATTCCCCACGCCCGGCCAATGATGGATAAATCCTTTTATCTTTGACCGTACCTAAAGGGTAATGCTACCTTTGAGCTTTCCTTTCTGAAAAGACACGTGAAGTCCCGCATCTACAGTGTAGAAACTCCCCTCCTCTTCCATTTCACACTGGAATCTAAAAGTATCATTTGAACTTGGAAATTCGACATTGTTGCCCGTTAGGTGATTATATTGATTAAAAGAAGTGATTTTAATGAATTACTACAAATAGAACTTACGAAGCTAAAGGTATCCTTTGTTTGCCTTGTACGACGTTGGCTTCTTGTTTTTGCTGCTGTTGTTTAAATTGGAGTTCGTTTCTAATATATAAAAACCAGTGGGGTTCTTAGATAGAGAACCACTTCTTTCACAGTCTGAAAAACAGAAGCCCAACAAGGTGACGTGACTTGCCCTAAGTCACACAGAGCTGGGGACTCCACCGCTGCTCTCTGACTCCCTCCAGAGGATTCTGGCCATCAGCTTTTAATGCTGTTCTAGAAAACTGTAGTACTTTTTTCTTCCCATTTCACCTCCCTCACCTTCTGCCTCTTCTGGTAAACCGAGTTTCCAAGAGCCCCAGGTACTCAGCACCTTCCTAATCCACCCAGCTCAGAACCTCCTTCTCTCTAAGATGCTGCATTTCAACCCTTCTCCCCTCTTCACCTCAATTCCTCATCCTTCAGTGCAGCTAGTCATTAGACAGTACAAGTGCACTGTCTCATTAAAGAATTTAATAAACTCCAAAGTCAATATTATAAAGGCACATTTAGTGTAAACTTATATAATGTCAGCATGTTTCATCTTGAAAAAAAAGCTCCAGATGAAATCCAGCTCTCATTTGGCTTCATATGCATTAATATCACTTAGCTTAGCATAGCTCTCCAAATGTACAGAAATCAAATCACAGCTCACCACCTTTGGGAGTAGCAGTAACCATTTCAAAGAAAGCTGTGATTAGCAGAAGAAATTATCTTTTTTTTTCTTTTTAAATTTATTTATTATACTTTAAGTTCTGGGGTAGATGTGCAGAATGTGCAGGTTTGTCACGTAGGTAAACATGTGCCATGGTGGTTTGCTGTACCCATCACCCCTTCATCTACATTAGGTATTTCTCCTAATGCTGTCGCTCCCCAGTCCCCCCTCACCTTCAGCTATCCCTTCCCTCGTCCCCACCAGTGGCTCACATCTATAACCTCAGCATTTCGGGAGGCTGAGGTGGGCAAATGATTTGGGCCTCGCCTGAGCAACAAAGCCAGACTCCATCTCTACAAACAAACAAAAAAAAGCCGAGTGTGGTGATAAGCACCTGTGGTCTCAGCTACTCAGGAAGCTGAGGCAGGAAGATTGCTTGAGCCCAGGAGGTTGAGGCTACAGTGAGCCATGATCACACCACTGCACTCCAGCCTGGGCAACAGAGCAAGGCCCTGTCTCTCTTAAAAAAAAAAAAAAAAAAAAAAAAAAAGTAAAGAAAATCCAACTCAATGACAATTTAGAAAAGACAAGAAATGTGATAAAAAACAAATAACAAATTAATTATGTAAAATTAGAAAGCAAATAGGACAATGAAAGTGGAAGGTCTGTTTTAGAATCTGCTGTTACAGGTTGGTGGCAGGCCTGATTCTTTGGCTATGGTGAGGCCCATCAGGGCATGGCAGTCCTAACCCACTATCACAACTCAAAAAACACTGTCTTCCACAGGGGATCACAGGGAAACCACTGATGATGCTTTTTCCTTTGTTTCTTTAGGATGGGGAGGTTCAGCTTTCACTGCAAGTCATGGAGCTTGAGAGAGCTGCATGTTTTCTGCACCTGCTGTTTCTGTGGTTCATGCATCGTTTTTCTCTTTCAGGTTCTATATAGAAAGCATTTCGTACTTGAAGGACAATGCTACCATTGAGCTTTTCTTTCTGAACGCGAAGTCCTGCATCTACAAGGTAGGAACTCCCTCCTCCCTCAGTTTCCCACTGAAATTCAAAAGGATCATTTGAAGCTGACAATTCCAAAGTGTTGCCCCTTAGGCCATTTCATTGATTAGGAGAAGTCATTTATAAATCACTTGCTATACATGAATGGAACGTTATGAAGCTAACCGGCACCATTTAATAATGAGATTCCTTTGATCCGTGGCTGTTTCTGGCTCTGTGGAGATGTTTCCTAACCTTATTTTAAAGGTCTCCTGATTTTAAAGGTTTCTTTGTCAACTGAGACAAAGGGGAAAAACTTAGACAAGCATGACAAGCATACTAGTCGACTTAGGTCTTGCAGTATGAGTGAGCTTCTTGTAACCAAATATGTGTGTATTTGACCATTTTTCGATGGTCTAGCAGCATCTTTCAAAGGGATGCTCTTGTCACTTTCAGTGAGACAGTTTCTTTTTAAAAAAAAATTGTAAAGTGCACCTAAATTTACTCTCTTACACATTTTTACAATTTTTTTATATTTCCATAGGTTTTGGGGGGACAGATGGTATTCAGTTACATGAGTAAGTTCTCTAGCGTGACTTGTGAGAATTGGGTGCTCCGTTCACTTGGCATTATATACTGAACTCGATTTGTGGTCTCGGCCATTTTTAAGTGTACAGATCAGTGGCATTCAGGACATTCACAATGTTGTACAACCATCACACCATCATTCACCTAGGAACTCTTTTCATCTGCAAAACTAAAGCTCTATACTCAATAAACAACTCCCCTTCCCCGCTGTCCTCAGCCCCTGGCAACCACTACTTTTGTCTCTATGAATTTAACCACTCTAGTACTTCACATAAGTGGAATCATGCAGTATTTGTCCTTTTGTGTCTGGCTTACTTCACTCAGTATAATGGCCTCAAGGTTCATCCATATTGTCCGGGCGCAGTGGCTCACACCTGTAATCCCAGCACTTTGGGAGGCCAAGGCCAGCGGATCACCAGAGATCAGGAGTTTGTGACCAGCCTGGCCAACTTGGTGAAACCTCATTTCTATTAAAAATACAAAAATTAGCCAGACATGGTGGTACGTGCCTGTAATCCCAGCTACTGGGGAGGCTGAGGCAGGAGAATCACTTGAAACCAGGAGATGTAGGTGCAGTGAGCTGAGATCGTGCCATTGCACTCTAGCCTATGCCAAAAAAAAAAAAAAAAAAAGATTCATCCGTATTATAGCACGTGTCACAATTTCCTTCGTGGATTTGTTTTGTTTTGTTTTGTTTTGTTTTGTTTTGTTTTGTTTTGTTTTTTAAATTTTTTAAGACAGGGTCTCTCTGTCATCCCGGCTAGAGTTCAGTGGGGCGATCTTGGCTTTCTGCAATGTCCAACTCCCAGACTCAAGTGATCCTCCCACCTCAGCCTTCTAAGTAGCTGGGACTACAGGTGTGAGCCACCATATCCGTCTAATTTTATTTCTTTGTAGAGACAGGGTTTCGCCATGTTGCCAAGGCTGGTCTCAAACTCCTGGGCTCAGGTGATCTGCCTGCCTTAGCTTCCCAAAGTGCTGGGATTACAGATGTGAGCCACCATGCTTGGCTGCCTTCCTTTTTAAGGTTGTGTAATATTTCATTATATTAAAGCAGGAGCAGCAGGAAACAAACCTCTTGAACACTGAACTGAGGAAGGAAGTGGCTTTTTATTTGGCCAGGAGCTGCAGAAGGCTACATCCTTATTCACTGAGCTCCCTGAGAAGGAGCGTCTTTCCCTTTTTAAGGGCTTACAACTCTGAAGGGGGATCAGAGGTGAAACTGTGTTATTGTCCATTGGCCGGGTAGCTGACCTCACAGTCTTTGGCTTTATTGATTTGCTAATTCATATGCAGTGCCTGAGGGAATAGGCAGGGGAGGGGGCTTACAGAGACAAGACAAAGGCAGTAAATCATTAGTTGGCAGAGGTGTTTCCAGGAGGAGGTCTGGGTCATGTAAATGTGGAGGCTGTGACCCAGTGCCAGGCTCTGGCTGGTAGGAATAACATTCTTTGCAACACTTCAAGGTTTATAGATAGTATAGACGCTGGGAACTGAAAAGGGGGTTATCTTCCCAGTCCTTGGGCCTTATGATAGCGTGGTCAGTGGCGTTAGCAAGTCACTTGACCACGGATTCCAGTTCCTTGGTATTTTATCACTCTTTAACCTCCTTCTCATCCGGAGGGAGGAAGCCGAGGCCTGCGAGGAGGGAGATGGGGAGGGTCTCCCCTCTCAGTATGTGTAGATCACCTTTTGTTAATGCAATCATCCATCAAAAGACACGGATTATTTCTACCTTTTGACTATCACGGATAGTGCTGTTATGAACATGGATGCCTAAATATCTCCTCGAGACCCTCTTCCCAGTTGTTCGGGGTATACACCTATAAGTGGTATTGCCAGATCATAGGGTAGTTCTGTTTTTCCTTTTCTGAGGCGCCATCCCTGCCGTTTTCCGTAGCAGCTGTACCATTTTACATTTCTACCGGCAGTGCACAGCGGCTCCAGTTTCTCCACTTCCTCACCAACATTTGTTATTTTCTATTTTGTTTTATTAAATTAATAGCCATCCCAACGGCTGTGAGCTGTATCTCATTGTGGTTTTGATTTGCATTTCCCTGATGACTAGTGATGTGGAGCATATTTCCACATGCTGATTGGCCATTTGTGTATCTTCTTTGGAAAAAAGTCCGTTCAAGAGATGATTCCTAATTGAGAGCGCCAGCCTCTTGCCCTGTATCCAATTGCTTCATAAGCTCGTAGTGTCTCCTTTTATGGGATAACCCGAAATGCCTGCACCTTTTTCCAGCACACACTGCCTCCCTGGAAAGACAGACTTGTAGAATACCACCCAGAGTAGGAGCTGCGACTAAAAGAACTTTTTTTTTTTGCGACACAGTCTCGCTCTGTCGCCCAGGCTGGAGTGCAGTGGCGCAGACTTGGCTCACTGCAGCCTCTGCCTCCCAGGTTCAAGTGATTCTCCCACCTCAGCCCCCAAAGTAACTGGGATTACAGGTGTGCACCACCAGACCTGGCTAGTTTTTGTAATTTTAGTAGAGATGGGGTTTTGCCATGTTGTCCAGGCTGGTCTTGAACTCCTGACCTCAAGTAATCCACCCACCTTAGGCTCCCAAAGTGCTGGGATTACAGGTGTGAGCCACCACGCCCGGCCTTAAAAGAACATTTTAAAAAGGAAACACCCACTCCACTGGCTGCTCCCAGCCTGCCCATCATGTCTCATGAATGCAGCCTCCGTCACACCCTCTTAGGGCTGCTCATTTACAGTAACAGGTGTGTAGGCTTGTCCCTGAGTGCTCTGTGTGAACTGTGTAACTGAATCTGCACACCACCTTTTGAGACAGACAGTGCTTTTTTTTGTTTGTTTTTGAGAGTAAATTTTGTGTAAGTTTATTGATAGTAATAATTTGGAGGCCAAAATGCATTTTACCTTCAAATAAATCAAATAATACTATACCTAGGATTCCCTCTTATTCTAAAAATTTAACAAGAAGCAGAAGAGTTTGAGGTATATACCAGCTGATTAATGTAGGGGCACAGAAAGCAAATTAGCAGATGTTTTTCTGAATTCACAGCTTAAGTTCCACCTCTTACCTGGGTAAAATGTCAGGGACTCGTCTGAAGTCCTGAAGTGTGAGGATTAGTTACAATAAGAGTTCTATACAGAATTTAGGGGTAGTGTATTCAGTCAGGGAAAATTCCACATAGACAAAACAGAGAACTTTCAAATGAAGATTTGATGGGTTCAGCCATTCCTGTGATCTCAGTAAGGAATTTTCCCTTGGTTATCAGGATGTTAATGGAAGATTAAATAATTATTTTAAAAAACAAATAAATGTAAAACCCAGAATGTCCTGCATTTTCTAAAAGGTGTTTTTTTATTATTGTTATACTTTAAGTCCTGGGATCCATGTGCAGAACGTGAAGGTTTGTTACATAGGTTAACATGTGCCATGGTGGTTTGCTGCACCCATCGACCCAAGAGATAGATGCTGCTTTTTATCCCTCTTTACCCAATGAGGAAGATGAAGCAAGGTCGCCTACCTGACGAATGGGCAGGCTATGGAGCGCAGTGGAGGGAGGTTCTCCTTGTACACCTGTCTGTGAGGTGTTCGATGGGTGGGTTCAACGGAGTCTAGGGAGATAGCGCTGCCTGGATTTTAAAATTTAATTAACTCAGGCTTTGGGGATTGCAAAAACCCATTAACACACACAAGAGTTGGAATGACTGCACAGCATAGTTCCACCAAGTAAAAATATTCAAAATAACGGAGGCCCTGGTAATGATCAAATTCAGTTCTGTGATAAGACCTCATTTTAGGACAGGTAGCTGCGCCAGGACTAAAACTGGGCTCAAACCCAGCACACTCTGGGACGGTATTTTGGGGTTTTGCCGAATGGAGGAAAAAGATACCAAATGCAGTTCCAGGTACTTGCAAATTCCTTCCTCTCTCTAAGATCCCATTGTCTCATTATAAACTGGAAATAATAATACTGAGCTTGCATACAGATTGTAAGAGGATCTGGTGTTTTAAAAAATGAATGTGAAAGCGCTTTGAAACAAAGTTCGGAAATGCAAGATGAGCAGTCGCCACCAGGTGGCAGCCTTGGGCAGCGAAGTAAATGAATGGGAAGGCTGAACCCACGAAATCACTCTCCAGCAGGACATGTAAAAAATTGCCCCAAAGCCTCCTTGGGCAGACGACTGGGAAAAGGGAGAGGAGTTGTTCAGTTCTGTCTTGTCCCAGATGCTGAGCTGGCACTGAAGGCTTCTGAACATCCTGCACGTTGAGGACTTTGGGATTCAGGGAAAATTAAAAGAATGAATGTCAGAACTAAATACTACAGATTCAGTAAGTGGATGACACCTTTGTAGCCAGCCATATTTAGGACCAAGGTCCCGACAGCATCAGCCCACATGCTGAATGTCACCCCAGAACCCAGCTCTCTCTTCTCAAAATCTTTCTTTGGGCTTTGCGCACAAATGAGCGCAAATAACCAAGGGACAGCTTTTTGCGTTTCTTTTTTTTTGAGATGTAGTTTTGCTCTTGTTGCCCAGGCTGGAGTGCAATGGCCTGATCTCAGCTCACCGCATCGTCCACCTCCTGGGTTCAAGTGGTTCTCCTGCCTCAGCCTCCTGAGTAGCTGGGATCACAGGCGTGCACATGCCCAGCTAATTTTGTATTTTTGGTAGAGATGGGGTTTCTCCGTGTTGGTCAGGCTGGCCTTGAACTCCCAACCTCAGGTGATTCTCCCGCCTCTGCCTCCCAAAGTGCTGGGATTACAGGCATGAGCCACCATGCTCGGCCAACTTCTTTCAAGTTGATATAGGAGACCAAGTTGCATCCCAAGGCCCCCGTCTCCCTCCCATGATCAAGGATAATGTTTTCATTTGCACAAACTGGCACTTAACGTTTATTTTTAAATTTATATATATATATATATATATAT
>NW_022436993.1:14014200-14029015 GCF_009761245.1 Sapajus apella
TATATATATATATATATAATTATGATATTTGAGCCTCAGCATCTCTGCATGAGATAGAGTAAGAATCACTAGCTTTCCAGAGGAGCAAGTAAGTAGAGAGAAGCTAAGTGACCCAGAGACAAATAACCGGGGGGTGGTTGATAGTCTGTGTGTCAGGATTGCCTGAGCCCCAAAGGTGGAGGTTGCGGTGAGCCCAGGAGCCTGGATCTCATCACCGCACTCCAGCCTGGTGGACAGAGCAAGACCTTGTCTCAAAAAAAGATGGATGAAGATTAAGATGGATGTAGATTATAACCACCCACAATTTATTTCCTTTTCCATTTTCTCCACATGGTGATTGTACAATTCTGGCTTAAAGCGATAGTCATGTTACCCGTGTCAATGTAAAGATCATGAAAGGCACTGTTGAGTGATTGAGAGTTCAGCTTTTGCTGTCGGGCAGAGCTGGGTTCTTTTCCCAGCCCTGTCTAAATGTGGAAACCTCCCGTAAAATCTCCAAGCTTCCTTTTCCTCCCTGATTGAGCAAGGATGTTACAACGCTCTAACCACAACCTTCTCGGGAAGATTCGGTGAGATAAAGCGTACAAAGGTCTTTGTCCCGTGCCAGGCATGTGATTAGCTAGTTGGATTTAGACCCGAGTTTTTTCTCTTGGCTGTGATTCTTTTTGTGCCACCCACGTGGCCCCCTGGTACTTTGAGGGCCTTGGAGAGACCAGAGAGTGGTGTTAGACCCAGATAACCCATCCCGATGCTGCTACCCAGAGGCCTGGATTTACCCAGCGTGGGTGTAACATCAGCTCCCTCCCTGTCTCTTGGGGAATGGTTTCTACTGTATATTAAAATCTAAGTTGTCACTGAGTGCAGTGGCTCACGCCTGTAATCCCAGCACTTTGGGAGGCCAAGGTGGGCTGATCACCTGAGGTCGGGAGTTCGAGACCAGCCTAACCAACATGGAGAAACTCCATCTCTACTAAAAATACAAAATTAACCGGGCGTGGTGGTGCGTACCTCTAATCCCAGCTACTCAGGAGGCTGAGGCAAGAGAATTGCTTGAACCTGGGAGGCGGAGGTTGCAGTGGGCCAAGATCAGACCATTACACTCCAGCCTGGGGAACAAGAGCAAAACCCTGTTTCAAAAAACAAAACAAAAAAAAATCTAAGTTGTCCAGGTAGAATAAATCTTATTTCTGCTTTCTCAAAGTTCAACGTTATTCACTTTTTAAAGTATGAATATTTGTTTCTATCAAAGTAATATATGGCATCATTTAAAAGTCAAATGGTTCTACAAGGCTTATTATGGCCAGCGGGCCTCCTCTCTGCAGCTCCTGCTCCTTGCAATAGTTTTAGCTCTTTCTTCTAGTATTTGCCTCCATACAGCTAAATAATTGCACAGGGCATTATTCATTGATTTATTCATTTTTAGATTATTAAATTCCTGCTAAAATAGATGAAGATGGCCAGGCACAGTGGGTCACGCCTGTAATACCAGCACTTTGGGAGGCTGAGGCAAGAGGATCACTTGATCTTAGGAGTTCAAGAGCAGCCTGGGCAACATAGTGAGATCCCATCTCTACAAAAAAACACAAAAATTAGCAGCTGTGGCAGTACATACCTGTAGTCTCAGCTTCTCTGGAGGCTGAGGTGGAAGGATTCCCTGAACCCCCAAGGTGGAGGTTGGAGGGACCCCAGAAGCCCAGATCACACAATTGCACTCTAGCCTGGTGGACAGACTGAGACCTTGCCTCAAAATAAATAAATACATGAATAGAATATGGAAGAAGATTACGATAGATGTAGATTACAACCACCCACATTTTATTTCCTTTTCTACTTTCTCGATATGATGATTGTACTATCCTGGCTTAGAGCCGCAGTCATCAGCATGACATTATCTTGACTCATCAAGTAGTATCCTGTGGACGCAGCTCCATTTTTAGACAAACCATTGTTTTACACAAGGGGAATACATGCCTTGCTTTCACTTTAGTTTCTACATACTCCTCAGTTTTTTCCAAAAAGTTCCTGCAAATTCCCAGATGGCTGCCAGTATTAATTTCCAGCTACACTGGGTAGTTCTCGTTCCTCTTTGGTTTGATTTTGGTTGCTGCAGCAGCTGCTGCTGCTGTTGTTTTTCCAGGACCTCCCTCTTAGACCCCTCCAGCCTCCTGTTCCAATCTGGACTTGATCTCAGGCACAGCCTCAACCCAGGATGTCCCATCCCCATCAGGGCCTGTCCTTCTCCCTTGCTCTGTATTGGGTCCTCTGTTTCCCAGATCCGGAGTCTTCCTGTTTTTGTTTGTTTTGCGCCATTGTTTCACTGGAGAACATCCTGCAGTCAATCCAGAGACAGTGCATATGGGAAGTAAAATGTTTGCATTCTGGTGCATCTGAAAAAGTCTTAATTCTATCTTCATATCTAATGAATAGTTTGGATATAGAAATATACAAAAAAGATTTCTCTCCGAATACCAAAGGCATTGCTCCGGAAAAGCTCACCATTCTATCCCTTGGATGTGACACCGCCTCGTGAGCCCCAACAATGGGGTCCTTTAGGAGCTCCTTTTTGCTCCTTTTGATCCAAAATTTCAGGATGGGTGCCCTGATATGAGTCTTTGTAAATCCACCATGCTCTGCGCTCAGTGACGGGCACTTTTAGTCTGGAGACGTGACGTGCGTTCTGTTTTAATTGTGGGGTTCTTTTTGGATTGTTCCTTTGATATCTTCTCCTCTCTTGTCTGTGTCTTCTCTTTCTGGAATTCCTGTTTATCAAATGCTGGGCATGGCTGGCCGCTATGTTAACTGTCTCTCCAGCTGTCTCTGTCTTCTTTTTCTACTTTCTGGGAGGCTTTGTCAATATTTACTTTAATCTCTTCTCTGGACTTTCTAACCTTTACCATTATGTTTTTTTTTTTTAATTTCCAAGAGTTTCTTCATATTATCTGATTTTTTATATTATGCTATTATTATTTTAGGAACATATATCCTCTCTTATCACTCTGATAATATTAATTATCATGTTATTGTGTTTCCTTCCAGCTCTTTCTTTTCCGGTTTATTTATGATGGTCTCTCTTTCCTGGAGGAGGCTTCCTCAGTTGTCTGCTGGCCCTGATCTGTCCTTTCATACTTAAGAGGGGAGCACTTAGACGCTAAGCAGATGCTCCAATTTAGGGTGGGATGGTCTCCCGTGGTTGTCCCTGTGACATGACTCCCATTGCAAACTGGTTCCTTCCATGGGTAACCCCGAATATCAGTGTCTCAGCGTCTGGACGTCTTTCCTCTCTGGCTCTCCATTCTCTCCAGAGAAGACCTTTCCCTTCCGGCCTGGGACACGGCCTCCCACATCCAGGGATCAGAAGGGAACAGTCTCCACACTGGGTATAGAAGTTCATGTAATTCCTGTACTTCCAGTCCACTTCATCCCTGCTTCCTGTTCTTCAGAGAACGAACCTCTCATCTCTTTAGTAGCAGAAAGGTGAGGAAAGGCGTTTGGCTTTGTTTTGCTATTTTCCCGAAATTATGAACACTGCCCTGCTACCTTCCTTTCTCTTTCCCAACAACGGGAGGCGTGGCCACAGCGGACACTTCTCCCCCTTTCTCTTCCCTTCCATCTCCCTGTTTTCTACAATAGATCAGGAAAATGTAGTCAAATGTATCCAAGTTACAGAAAATTGAAATGTGGACATGAGACAGCAGGGTTGCCATTGTGTGCTTCAGGTGGAGCAGGAGGAAGTGTGGAATGGGATTCCCACATGGTCCAACACTGTTTCTCATGGGCTTGAACTCACTAACGGAACAGGTGGATGATGCAGAGCACGTTGGCTAAGGCGTGCATACAACTCATTTAGAAGTGTGTGTCCTGTCCTATGGGAAACTCCCGCAGGAAGTCTGCCTGGAACGTTGTGTGTTCCCTGGGAAGAGACCGATGAGACGGCACAGCTCTCCCACCATGCCTTTCCATCTGGTCCTCTCCCTCTTCCAGTACAGCTTCCAACAGAAGGCACCCATCCGTCAGCCCCTGCAGAAGGCAGCGGACTTGTCCCATGAGACAGGAACGAGTCAGGGGATGTGGACCCTCAGCGATTCTTGCACCTTGAGGCTGCAGGATTGAATCCTGCCTCTTCTGGGTTCTGCACTGACAGAAGAAAATTACCCACCATCAAAAATTAGTCATCATCGTGATGTCTGAAAGCTTTGCAAACATAGGTCATAAAAGAACAGGGTCTGTTTCATTTTTTTCAAAGAAAGATTTCCACAAATTATACATCTTACAGTTAGAAGAGAAATAGGAAATCTTATCACTAGCTCTCAATCTTATTCACACTCAAACCTTCAGAGAGAAAAGAAAATTGGCGCTCATATTGAAAGACCTCTTCGGAGAAGTACTTTGATAATTCCTGGATGGAGGTTGGGTGGCGTGAGTGGCTGTCAGAATGACTGGATGTGCCATCAGTATCATCCGAAGGCCACCAGGCTGGCTAACGAGGAGAAAGGAGGGCTTCGTTGGCAGTATCAGTTTGCAAGCTGAGATGAGAAAGTCTCCAGGGTGGACTGAAGATGCTCCCTTTGAAGAGGGGAAGGGTAGGTCGGGTTTTACGCCTTTCGGTGTCCGTATAATATAATAGAGTCATATGCATTCAGCAGGTTTGGAGAAAAGATATCCATAGTTATGAAGGAGTGTCAAGTGTGTGTGCGGTAGGTAGACATGTGACATATGTCCCATGTTCACTTTGGGTGGGGTTTTTGTTTTGGTTTTTTAAATTTTTCATTTTTGTGGGTACATAGTAGATGTATATATTTATGGGGTACATGAGATATTTTGATTCAGGCATGCAACATCAGGGCAGATGGAGTATCCACCCCCTCAAACATTTACCCTTTGTGTTACAAAAATCCAGTTCCATTAGTTATATTAAAATATACATTTCAATCATTATTGACTACAGTCACCCCGTTGTGCTATCAAATACTAGGTCTTATTCATTCTTTCTATTTTTTTATTATACTTTAAGTTCTGGGGCACACGTGCATTTTTGCAATCTACCCATCTGGCAAAGGGCTAATATCCAGAATCTACAAAGGACTTAAACAAATTTACAAGAAAAAAACAAACCCCATCAAAAAGTGGGGGAAGGACATGAACAGACACCCCTCAAAAGAAGACATTTATGCAGCCAACAAACATATGGAAAAAAAGCTCATCATCATTGGTCATTAGAGAAATGCAATCAAAACCACATTGAGATACCATTTCACGCCAGTTAGAATGGCGATCATTAAAAAATCAGAAGGCAACAGATGCTGGAGAGGATGTGGAGAAATAGGAACACTTTTACACTGTTGGTGGGAGTGTAAATTGTGGAAGACAGCGTGGCAACTCCTCAAGGATCTAGAACTAGAAATACCATTTGACCCAGCAATCCCATTACTGGGTATATACCCAAAGGATTATAAATCATTCTGTTATAAAGAAACATGTACACGTATGTTTATTGTGGCACTGTTCACAATAGCAAAGACTTGGAACCAACCCATTCTTTGTATTTTTTTGTACCCACTAACCATCCCCAACTCCCCGATCCCCACTACCATTCCCAGGCTCTGGGAACCATCCTTCTACCCTCTGTTTCTATAAGTTCATTTGTTTACATTTTTAGCTCTCACAAATAAGTGAGAAAATGTGACTTTGGTCTTTCTGTGCCTGGCCTATGCCTATTTCACTTAATATTAGGACCTCCAGTTCCTTCCTGGGGTGGCTTTTAGCATTAAAAAGAGGTGGAATGTGAGGCTTTTTACCTTACAAGCTGAACTATAGGACACAAAGACAGTTTATGTGCAACCTCTGGGCATGGCCAACACGGGCCTCAAGTCTGCAGTAGGTCCTCAGAAGAGAATATTTGTAAGGCTGCCCTCTGTCAAGTCAGAGTTGTAAAGGTCTGTGTCGGAAACCAGCATTGACAGCTCCTATTGGCAGGGAGTTTAGCCACGGAAATTGAGAAATGCGGTAGGACAGCTGGCCCTGAACCCTGGACCTGTAGGTAACTCACCCTAGTGTCTGGTGTAGTTGATAAAGGGGCATCTATTTTGGTCTCTGAGATCACATCAGGAATTCAGTATTTCACCTGTATAACTTTGCCCTGGCCTGAAGGGATTGGCTATGCATTCTTTTTTTTTTTTTGAGATGGAGTCTCGCTCTGTCACCCAGGCTGGAATGCAGTGGCGCAATCTCAGCTCACTGCAACCTCTGCCTCCCAGATTCAAGCTATTCTCCTGCCTCAGCCTCCTGAGAAGCTGGGACTACAGGCACCCACCACCATACCTGGCTAATTTGGATTTTGTGTGTGTGTTTTGCTTTGTTTTGTATTGTTAGAGATAGGGTTTCACCATGTTGCCCAGGCTGGTCTCGAACTCCAAGGCTCCAGTGATCTTCCTTCCTTGGCCTCCTAAAGTGTTGAGATTACAGGTGTGAGCCACCACACTCAGCTGGCCTTGCACTCTTTAAGTACATTCATTGTATTTCAGTTACCCTTCCTCTAAGCACTAACCTTCCCCAGCAGTGATAACCAAAGAAACAGGACCGTGATTGCCATCTGGAGATGGACTGAAATATGCTTCTTTAGCTGGAGGAGAAGTTGGTACCAGCGTTTTTCTGAGCGGATTTTTAAGCTCATCTTCCATGGTCTGTCACTGTACTTGGCACATAGCTGATGCTCAGAAAATTATTTTTTAGTTGGTTCCTTTCCAATCCCGGGGAGCAAGGATTTGCATATTTCCGGAGAAATCGCCAAGTTTTGTTGCCTGCGTTGCCCTGAGAACAAATCATGACATAAAGGAAAAGGCTTAAAATTTCTGCTTTATGGATGCTCTTGGGAGGGTGCAGGTCTGGTCCAGATTGGTCTGGGAGCCTCTGCCAGCCAAGCGTGGTGGCTCATACCTTTTATCCCAGTGCTTTGAGAGGCCAAGGCCATTGACTTGAGCCCAGGAGTTTGAGACTAGCCTGGGCAACATAGCAAGACCCAAACTCTAAAAAAAAAAATTTTTTTTAGATGGATTTTCGCTGTCTTGTTGCCCAGGCTAGAGCACAATAGCACAATCTCAGCTCACTGCAACCTTTACCTCCCAGGTTCAAGCGATTCTCCTGCCTCAGCCTCCCACATAGCTGGGATTACAGGCATGCACCACCACACCTGGCTAATTTTGTATTTTCAGTAGGGACAGGCTTTCTCCATGTTGGTCAGGCTGGTCTCAAAGCCCCGACCTCAGGTGATCCTCCCACCTCAGCCTCCCAAAGTGCTGGGATCACAGGGATGAGCCACCACACCCAGCCTAAAAATTTTTTTATTTAATTAGCCAGGCATGGTGGCACACACCTGTACTCCCAACCACTTAGGAAGCTGAGATGGGAGGAACACTTGAGCCCATGAGTTCGAGGTTACAGTGAGCTAGAATCACACTAGGGCGCACTCCAGCCTGGATGACAGAGACTTTGTCTCTTAAAAAAAAGAGTAGTTTAAGTAAACATCCTTGGGCCACATGCACAGTTTAGGTCTAAATGCTATCATTCTTGTTGATATTGAAATAAATGGTCTTTATTCAGTATCTTCAACATGCTTTGCTAATGATCAGATGACATCATCTCATCTCATCTGTAGGTGGGAGAACCAAGCCAAAAGCCAGAGTCACATTCTACAGGACCACATAAATATCAGGCTCACACTTCCAGAGCTCTTGTCCTTACCTCTTAATTTGATGGATGCAGGTTTAGCACATGCCCTTGTAGGCCAGAGGGGGAGTGAGAAAAGAAAAGACAGACACCTTCTTTTTCAACTTTCAAGAATCAAACTTACATGGATCTGTCACCTTGGCTGTGCCCATGACCTCTAAAAGAATGATCCCAGGCCAGATGCAGTAGATCACACCTGTAATTCCAGTGCTTTGGGAGGCCAAGACAGGAGGATTACTTGAGCCCAGGAGTTTAAGAACAGCCTGAGAAACATAGTGAGAGCCGTCTACAAAAAAATTAAATTCAGCTAGGCATGGTGGCATGCACCATGGTCCCAGCTACCCAGGAGGCTGAGGCAGGAGGATGACTTGAGCCCAGAAGTTCAAGGCTGCAGCAAATTATCATGGTGCCACTGCACTCCATCCTGGGTGACAAAGCAAGACCTTGTCTCGACAAAAATAAATAAATAAAAGTAATCTTTTTACAAATAGAAGTTAATAAAAGAGCAGTTCCTTGAGATCCTGACAGGGGCTGTATGCGGCAGGGCGGACAGCATGAGAAATCACAGTGGGTCAGAATTAGGGTCGTGGCTGAGCGTGAATGCCATTCACCTCTCGGATCATTAGACAAACATGAGGTGACTTGATGCTGAAAAACTGGCAGAGGGCTAAGAGTGAGGAATTGTGCAAGATCGCATCAGTCTCATCCTGCACCACAGGCCCTGTTTGCCCCAGGGGCAGCTCTGCATAGTCATGATGAGTTGTGCAATGAGGGACAAAGCTGCAGGAAGGGAGCAAGTTGGGCTAAATATGGGCATTGTGTCCCACTTTAATGATATACGGTGTATTAGAGGAACAGAACCAATCGGATATATATAGATACACAGAAAGAGACTTCTTATGAGGAGTTGGCTCACAAGATCATGGGGGCTGAGAAATCTCACAGTCTGCTGTCTGCAGTGGAGACCTGGGAAAGCCAGTGGTATCAGTCCAAAGGCCTGAGAACCAGGGAGCCAATGGTATAAGTCTCAGTCCAAGGACAAGAGAAGATGAGGTGTGATTTCCCAGCTCAAAAAGCGAGGGACAAAAAGAAAAATGAAAAAAGGGGCAAGCTCCTCCATCCTCCATTTTTTGTCCTATTCAAGCCTTCAAAGATTGGGTGATGTCCACCCACACTGGGGAGGGTGGCCCGTTGAGTCCGTCGATTCAGATGCTGATCTCATCCAGAAACACTCCAATAGACACAGCCAGAAACTGTTTAATCAGGGCAACCTGGGGCCGGGCACAATGGCTCACACCTGTAATCCCAGCATTTTGGGAGGCCAAGGTGGGCGGGTCACTTGAGCCCAGGAGTTCGAAACCAGCGTGGGCAACATGGTGAAACCCCCATCTCTTCTAAAAATACAAATAGCCAGTTGTGTTGGTAGGCACCTGTAATCCCAGCTACTCAGGAAGCTGAGGCACGAGAATCGCTAGAACCCAGGAGGTGGAGGTTGCAGTCAGCTGAGATGGTGTCACTGTCCTCCAGCCTGGGCGACAGAGCAAGACCCTGTCTCACCAATAAATAAATAAACAAATAAATTGGGCAACCCTTAGCCTATCAAGTTGATGCGCAAAATACACCATCACAGACATGTTAACCAGTACACACACACACACACACACACACACACACACACACAAACTACCCATCTGTTTTAAAAGAAAATGTTAGTAAAGATTCCTATACATGCTAAGATACTGAAGAACAAAGGCAAAACTGTGGAGTTCAGATTATCTACAGACAGTTGTCAGCAGAAATAAATAATATAGACCTAATACTTGTAGTGTGTTTTATAGTTTCCAAATCACTTCGCCATTTATCCCTCCCCAAACCTAGTAAAATAATTGGAAAGGAAATTGTTATCCCCATTTTACTGATAAGGAAAAACAATCTAAAGGTCAGGTAGTGTAGTCCATGTCCCCAAGGCATGGGGTGGTTAAGACCAGAATACGGGACTTTCAGGGAAAAGTAGAAATAATCTTCAGGAGAATGCCATGATACTATAATCTTTAGATGTTTCATGGGTAAGAATAAGCGTGGTGTAAACTGGTGAGAATTCATTAGGAAAGGCCTTGGGCCAGCCCTGCCAGTGCTTCTGAGTGGACTTTGCAAGGATCGTCCTCGTCAAAATCTTCTCAACCTACCATGTGGTTGTCAATTACATTTTCTCATGGAATTATCTCATTCGTCTTACATGAGAGTTGGAATTCCTGCAATTCCGGACCGTGGTGGACTGCTTTTCATTAAGATTCTTGGTTAAGTGTAAAGACCACCACCAAGTTCCTCTGAGCAAAGAGGTCCTCCGACTCTCAGGACTCTTGGAGAACATCTGTTAACACCTGCCATTTGGGGTTCCCACGGGGCTACTTGCTAGAAACACTTGGAGATCCTCGGATGAAATCTTTCTGAGAATATTGTTAGCCATGGTACTGCTGACAAATGACCTCAGGCCTCTTCCTTTGGCAGTTCTGTCACTTGGGATAAGACAACATGGTGTGGGAGGAAGTGGTGCCGCCCTTCCCACCCCTACTCAGAGCACACCTGCACGCGCACGCACACACACCTGCAGATGGTCACAGTTTGTCTTTCCATACTATTTCTCAAAAGATCAAAGGAAGCAGCATGCATTATTCAGTAGTAAGGAAAGCAGATGCCCAAATGTGCACCCAGTGGCCACAGTCACCAAAAGACATTGCATTCCCTCCCGCCGGCATCGCCCTGGGCTTCTCCAGAGCCTCAAGGAAAGTTATTCCCTGCCCGCCAGACAGCACAAGATTCCCAGGCAAGGTTCCAGCTCAGTGTAGGACCCTGCAGAAACCCCTCCTCCGATGGCTGCAGGAGCACTGGGGGGCTTCACCATAGAGCTGTGGATTGCATAAGCACAGAGGAATGTCACACCTCAGCCCCTGCATAAGGCCAGATGGAAGCCACCCTCAAGTCTCCTGGAAGCCTCTTCTGCTCCTCCTCCCATGACCCCATTTTGTCCTTAGTTAAGGGGAAACCCCAGAGCCCCTGGAAAGAATGATATTTCACACCCTCTTTGTGGTCTCCTTCAGTGTAGTTCCCCTGCTTGAGCAGAAACTCATGAAAGAAGCCACCTCTGGCGAGGCATGGGGGCTCATGCACTTTGGGAAGCCGAGGTGGGCAGATCACTCGAGATCAGGAGTTTGAGACCAGCCTGGCCAACATGGTGAAACCCCGTCTCTATTAAAGATACAAAAATTGGCCAGGCATGGTGACACACGCCTGTAAGCCTAGCTACTTGGGAGGCTGTGGCATGAGAATTGCTTGAACCCAGAAGGCGGAGGTTGCAGTGAGCTGAGACTGTGCCACTGCACTGCATCCTGGGTGACACAGTGAGATCCTGTCTCAAAAAAAAAAAGAAAAAGAAAAAAGAAAAAAAAACCCACCTCTGGACTGTTGGAGAAGTCAGATAAGGAAAAGGGAGAGTCTTTTTTTTTTTTTTTTGAGACGGAGTCTTGCTCTGTCACCAGGCTGGAGTGTAGTGGCAGGACCTCAGCCACTGCAACCTCCACAACCCAGTTGCAAGCAATTCTCCTGCCTCAGCCTCCTGAGTAGCTGGGACTACAGGCATGTGCTACTACACCCAGCTAATTTTGTATTTTTAGTAGAAATGAGGTTTCTTCATGTTGGCCAGGTTAGTCTCCATCTCTTGACCTCGTGATCCACCCACCTTGGCCTCCCAAAGTGCTAGCATTACAAGCATGAGCCACCATGCCCGGCCGGGAGAGTCATTTATTTAATGTGATATGGAAGCACATTTCTGCTAGGAAGACCCCTGAAAACATCTAATAACTCCTCTGTGTGGAACATGGCTTTCAGGTTTTAGAGTACCAGGGGAAATCTGCAGAGTGAGCTGAAGCCTAAAGCTCTGCTCCATCGTGGTAGAATCTTAAGGATAAAGTCACCTGGAAGGGTGAGGTGTACAAGGGGGAAAATCTATCAAGTGACACTGGGAAATTGGGCAAAGACTGCCAGGATATTGGCACCCCAGACTGTTCCTGTCCACCCTGCCACCCCAGGCTGTTCCTGTCCACCCTGCCACCCCAGGCTGTTCCTGTCCACCCTGCCACCCCAGACTGTTCCTGTCCACCCTGCCACCCCAGACTGTTCCTGTCTACCCTGCCACCCCAGACTGTTCCTGTCCATCCTGCCACCCTAGACTGTTCCTGTCCACACCCTTTCCATCTTTGTGGCGTCCTCTGGGAACATCCAATGAAATGATCCTTAAACTCAATGTGTGTTAAATGGGAGAGGTCCGAAGTAATCACACAGCTCTTCCCAACAGACTTTGTAAGCATGAGCAGTGTCTGGGGCGCCTCATTCTTTAATGATTTTCCCTCTCACTGGCCACATTTCAGCTCTCCCTGTTTTTGATATCTTCACTGGGAGATGGCCAAGGTCAGACTTTCCACCTGAAAAGTCACCACAGTAAAGGTGCCAGCTCTCACTTAACTTACCCTGAGAACAACTATGGTGAGAGAGAGCTTGGATCAATCAGGTTAGATGTTTAACGGTGCATTTAGTAGCTTTCCTGTGGATAACAGTTACGTTATAGTTAATGTTCACCAAAGACAGTCTCCTGGAACCGCATAATGGGCTGTGTAAAATAAAAGACCTTTCTTTGTTTCCCCCACCTCTACGCAGATATAGACATTTTCATTTAGCAGATGAATCAAATGGCAAACTGAAAGCTACACTCGCACTTAAAAGTGTTATTTTCTGATGGTTGGTTTTGAGTTGCGCATCAGATAAGCCTCTCAGCAAACATTAAATATTAGCCCACAGTTGACCATTGGCTGCAACACAGGTGTAAATGTTTGACGGAAAAGCGTATATACAGCAGTACACTAACAAGTGCACTCCAAGGCATTCAGGTGGGAATGGAAATGAACATAGTGAGAGTAGAAACCATCTATTGTGGAAACCCTGGACAGTGTTTCTGTGAAGCCATTTTACACTGTTAAATGATTTACATTCTGATGGGATCTGCTGATCCCGGAACTGCAATTCCAAACATTCTTCCGCATCCCAGCACTGACAGTCTCTATCAAGCCGCCATAAAGCTCTTTCAGCTGGTGAGACGTAAGGAATTATTGTCCCCAATTTCTTCCTTAGGCTCTCATGAGTTCTTTTGTTTGAGATGGAGTTTTGCTCTTGTTGCCCAGGCTGGAGTGCAATGGTGCGATCTTGGCACACTGCAACCTCCGCCTCCCAGGTTCAAGCAGTTCTCCTGCCTCAGCCTCCCAATTAGCTGGGATTACAGGCGTGTGCTACCACACCCAGCTAATTTTGTATTTTTAGTAGAGATGGGGTTTCACCATGTTGGTCAGGCTGGTCTGGAACTCCGGACCTCAGGTGATCCGCCCACTCACCTTGGCCTCCCAAAGTGCTGGGATTACAGGAGTGAGCCACTGCGCCTGGCCTCGTGAGCTTTTTTAACCCATACTTATAAGGTGGTTCCAGAGCAAATATTAGTATCCATCTTTGAAATTCCCAGGCCTGAAAGAGCCTGAATGATATCTCTCCTTCAAAAGATTCAGGTGTGCTTGAATGCATTGTTTTAAATTGCAGAAGCCAGTTCTGGACCTCTCAAAAAATAATTAGAAAATCCATGAATCAGAGTCTGGCTTGTAATGCCAGTGAAAAGAAACTCTTGTTAAGCAAACTCAGATTATAGATATTGTTCTGAGAATATGTTGGCTGCAACTGAGTCTCTCTTGATTTGGGGGGAAATGTAAGTCCTAGGGGAGGTCACATACTGGACAAGTAGTTGGGGTTTTGTTCCCAATCCCTTAGGTGCCATGAAGGCCCTGTGGTTTTGCAAAGTCCCTTAATGTTTTTGGATTCCATTCTCAGTAAAAGCGCAGGGTCAGGCTGGCTGGTCTCTAAACCTCTCCTACCTGTAACTTCCTGTCATCCAGTCAGCCACTATGGGATCTAATGCTATTAGGGAAAGAAAAATAAAGATGGACATTTCAGCTTAAGCTTGATACCAGAAATTTATCAATTAAGTTGTTTATTATTCTGTCATGCTGATGAACTCCAGGCTTCTCTTTGTCTTTAATACGTGAACTATGTATAAGGAGAGAGTATTGTGCACTTAGAAGTTTATTAAGAAGGTAGATCGTGTTTTCATGTTTAGTGGGTTTGTTGGTGGTTTGTTTGTTTGTTTTTTCTCTTGAGGCAGGTCTTTGTCACCAGGCTGGAGTGTAGTGGCATGATTATGGCTCTCTGTAGCCTCAACCTCCCCAGGCTCAGGTGATCCTCCCAAGTAGCTGGTACTATAGGCATCACCACGCCAGGCTGATTTTTATATTTTTAGTAAAAATGGGGTTTCACCATGTTGGCCAGCCTGGCCTCAAACTCCTGGGCACAAGTGATCCATCCACCTTGACCTCCTAAAGTGCTGGGATTACAGGCATGAGCCACCACACCCAGTTAAGTGTTTTTACCATACACATACCCACCCACCCCCCACCACACACACGCACAGAAATCTTTGGATGTGATGGATATGTTTATTTATTACCTTGATTGTGATAGTGGTATCATGGGTATATGCATCTGTCCAAACACATCAAACTGCATTAGACATATGCAGTTTTTGAGGTGTTTCAGTAATACTTCAATAAAGTTGGTTTGGCTGGGCACAGTGGCTCACGCCCGTAATCATCCCAGCACTTTGGGAGGCCAAGGAAGGCAGATCACCTGAGGCCAGGAGTTCAAGACCAGCCTGGCCAACCTGGTGAAACTCTGTCTCTACTAAATACAGAAAAATTAGCCAGATGTCATGGTATGCACCTGTAGTCCCAGCTACTCAGGAGGCTGAGGCAGGAGAATCACTTGAACCTGGAAGGTGGGTTGCAGTGAGCCAAGATCGCACCACTGTACTCCAGCCTAGGCAACACAGCGAGACTCTGTCGCAAAGAAAAAAAAAGAAAAAGGTTGTTTGAAAAGATATGAACTATAAATATTCTGAAATACATATTTCAAAAATATAAATATAGAGAGAAAGAAAAAAAAAAAA
>NW_022436993.1:14029115-14070762 GCF_009761245.1 Sapajus apella
GCCCGGACAACATTTTTAAACTTACACTCTGTAACAGTGCTGACCAAGAGAACTTTCTACAACGATAGAAATGTTCTGTATCACTAGCGACACTGAACTACTCAGCACATGAAAGAAATGTGACTCGTACAACCGAGAAACCATTTTTTTACATTTTATTTAATTTTAAAGAGTCACAATCCCACTATAACATTTCTTTCAAAAAAAGCCTTTCAATGAAGCCTTTCTTTCAATAAAGTTCTGAAGTTTACTTTATAAAGAAAATGCATTTGGTTGTCAAGCATTCCTAGTCCCGTGATTAACAACACGAACAAACAGGTCTGTAAAATGGTGGGGCCTAGTCCACCTCTTAATTTCTTGGAAGACTTAAAGATGAGGCATTTGAGATAACTGTGCAGACCCAGGTCTGCTAGTCCCTCCCAGCTCAGAGCAGTAAAGAGGATGTGGGGAGCGTTTAGGACTGAATAAGGTTACAGAGACTCAAGATGTGCTGTGAGTATTGGAGATTCTGAGAAATTCCTCAGAAAAGGAGGCTTTTTTTTTTTTTTTGAGCCCAGGTCTCGCCCCATTACCCAAGCTGCAGTGCATTGGTGCTATCGCAGCTCACTACAACCTCGACCTCTGAAGCCAAGAGATCCTCCCACCTCAGCCTCCAAAACAGCTGTGTCTACAGGTGTACACCACCCTGCCTGGCTCATTTTTTCATTTTCTGTAGAGACGGAATCTCATTATGTTGCCCAGGCTGGTCTCAAACTCCTGGGCTTGAGTTATCTACCCAAAGAAGAGCTGTCATTTTAAAAGAAGAAAAAAGTGGTTGTTCAATACCAAACCTCTCTTCCTTTGCTGCTTTTTCCTTTCAGGAGCTCATTGACGTTGACAGTGAAGTGGTGTTTGAATTAGCTTCCTATATTTTACAGGTAAGTTGTTCTCCTCCTCTTCATGTCCCAGCGCCATATGTAGAAGAAAAGAAAGAAGACTTACAGGGCGTGGCCAGCAGCCGTATCCACTCACTACTTGTCATCTTATCTTTTTTTAGCCACAAGCTACAAAGAGCAATAGAGACACCGGTGGATACCATAGCAATAAACAGGGGTTCATAGTGTTTCAAAATGTTAAGACAGCAAATCCCTGTAAAGCAAAGTTGTGTGTTTAACCTGAGCCTGGGAGAAACAGATCATATACTGACCCCATTTTCTTTGGTACTGCCACGCTGGAGAAAGCCAAGTGAATACAGTTAGTTGCCAAAAAATCATATTCTGCCCCCTTGAAAGACAAGGAAAAGCTCTTTAGGTTTTGAAAAAAATATATATGTTGCAGAGTATTAGCTTAATAATGACACGATCAGTTAAAATGATGTCACTTCTTTAGTCCTTTAACAAGTATTTATTGAGCAACTACTATGTTCAAGGCATTGTCCTGGATTTGCTAAAGTTTCCCTGGTCCCTACCTCCAGAGTCTTCAGTATAATTTGGAACTAGCATAAAATACAAACCAAAACAAAACGCAACCCTAGAAATGAACAGTTCTATCCAGAGACATGTTCATATTTAGAATGTTTAAACTAGAATATGTTATACCCAGGCTTAGAGGTGGAAATGTGCATTTTGTTATGAATCACTGTCTTTGTATACAACTTTCTAGAGTTTAATTTCATGTCTCATATTCAAATGGCAAAGGTATACATTCCATTTTAATTGTATTCTGCAGCAAATAGGACGGTAGGAAGCTGAACTCATTCAATAGAGAAACTGTCATGATTATAGAATGTACTTTAAAGCATCTAACACTGGCTTAGTGTGTTCTGCTGATGTTGAATTTTCTCTTCTACAGGAGGCAAAGGGAGATTTTTCTAGGTGAGTTTACTATTTTTTTTCTGGTTTAAAATGTAAGCCCTTGCTTCTCTTATTAAAAGAAACTATTCACCG
The DNA here is from genome assembly GCF_009761245.1 of Sapajus apella. Lineage (NCBI taxonomy): Eukaryota > Metazoa > Chordata > Mammalia > Primates > Cebidae > Sapajus > Sapajus apella. The sequence continues at coordinate 14,031,041 of NW_022436993.1, forward strand.
TGTCCTTTTTAGGTGGACAGTTTATTAATGTTACATGTTAATAATGAGATCTAACACTCAACTTGCCAACTGAAACAGATAGAACAGGCAGAGAAAACACAGTAATAGCAAGGGAGATATTCTCCACTACATGCAAAGCCCAGAAATTGCTGGAAAGCTGACATTCGGGCCCTGTCACACGCCCATTGTCCTGAGGTTGGACAGGCTACTCAAATGTCTCGTGGAGGCTTGAATCACCACTGTGGCATGACTATGGTTGCAGCTAACCCAACAGTTTTAACAAGTATGTGGACGTCTTTTTTTCTCTCAATGTAGTCCCTGCCCCTCAAGGGACAAAATGTCTTACAGGGAAATTTCATTCATGAAAGTATTACAACATAAAAGCATCCCACCTCTACTTTCCTTCTGTCTTAGAATATTGTGTTGGAGAAAATATAAGCAGACAACTACTGGGAATCTGTAAATGGTGTTAATAACCCTGTAAAACTGCAAACTTGTTATCTATTTCATTCTTCACCGTGTGTTGATCGCTGAAATTGTCCTGAAATCTCTCGTGATCATCACCAGATCCTGCACAGAGCAGAGGGTGTAGCCAGCCACTAGCAGGACTGTCTGCTCAAAGACAGATATTATTCCTGGGATTCTGTTTGATCAAGGTTTAGAGACAAAAAGAGTGAACTACGTGAACAGGAAAGGAAAGCATCAAGGCATAAGGTTCTGGCCCATCAACAGGAAATTAGCAAATTAGTGGTAAAAGGAAACACAAATCATGTCTCTACTCCATCTAAGAACCTGTGTGTTTCCCCATGCTTTGAGGGATTTCATCTGTAAATACAGCAAAAACTACTTCTGTTTGTGGCCACCTGTACTTGGCTGTCTTTGTCACTGGATTTTCAGGTCTCAACTGCTTTCTTCTTGCTCTCCTTGTACATTTCTCAGGCTTTCTTTTTATTATTATTATTATTTAAATTTTTTCAGAGACAGTCTCCTTCTTTTACCCAGTCTGGGGTACAGTGATGTAATCATGACTCACTGTAACCTCCAACTGCTGGGCTCAAGTGATCCTCCTGCATCAGCCTCCCGATTAGGTGGGACTACAGGCATGAGTCACTGTACTGGGCTAGTTATTTTTTTGTAGAGATGGGGTTTCACTATGTTGACTGTTCTTAGTAGACATTTCGGCAAAAGCAAATACTTATTTTATAGTCTAAAACAAGGATCAGCAAGCTTTTTTTGTTAAGAGCCAGACTGTGAATATGTTGAGTTTTGCATGCAGTACAATCTCTGTTGCAATTATACAACTCTTCCTCAGTGCAAAAGCAGCCCCATAGGATAAGTAAATGAATGAGCCTGACAGCATTCCAATAAAACTTTATTTATGGATACAGAAATTTGAATTTCATACAAATGTTCATGTATCACCAGATACTGTTCTTTTGATTTCTTTTTTTTTTTTGAGACAGAGTCTTGCTCTGTTGCCAGGCACCAGGCTGGAGTACAGTGGCACGATCTGGGCTCACTGCAGCCTCCGCCTCCTGGGTTCAAGCAATTCTCCTGCCTCAGCCTCCCAAGTAGCTGGGACTACAGGCACATGCCACCACGCCCAGCTAATTTTTGTATTTTAGTAGAGATGGGGTTTTACTATGTTGGCCAGGATGGTCTTGATCTCTTGACCTCATGATCTGCCCGCCTTGGCCTCCCAAAGTGCTGGGATTACAGGTGTGAGCCACTGCACCCAGCCTTGATTTCTTTTTCTAATTGGTTAAAAATGTAAAAGTCATCCTTAGTTCATAGGTAATACATAAGCAAGCAGAGGACTGGATTTGTCCAGGGGGCTGTAGTTTGCTGATTCTAATCTCAAATCCCATCTCTTCAAGCTCTGTTCGAATATTTGTATAAAAAGACTTCTAGGCCCCTTTTATTTAAGTTTTCCAAGTTTTTGGTACAAAGCAGTGGCAGTCAATTTTTAAATAGACAATGACTATAACTAGCCTTGGCTGCAGACCTTGAACTTTGTAGGTGGCCAGTAACCATTTAGTGCATTTGCAGAACATATGTTTTCAGGTTATAGAAACTAAATCCTTGTTACAATTTTTCTTTGTTACTGTTTTATGACGTTCATTTGGCCTTGGAATTTGAGGTTTTGATAAGTGCCAGTCCACATTTACTTACAAAGATTTCTGAAGTCCCATGAAAAAAATGACTTAAAAACCACAAATCCAATGGATTCCAGTGTCTAGTCTACTTACTCTGAAGATACGATTTTCCCCCCACATTTCTTTCGCCAGCTCTGAACTCTGCTGTAAATATTTTTTATTTTGAGAGTACCCTGACAGGATGGAATGTCAACTGGGAATAGCATGATCTGGCCCCCGGATCATGGGAACATGTGGCCACATGGCTTGCCAGGGAGAAGGAAGTGTAGGCCTGGCCCCAGCAGTAATTCATGGCCCCCTAATGAGCTTTTGGAATGCCAGCTTGTTGGCTGAATTCAAAGAATCAAAGGATCCGGGTTTTGCTCCATTTGTCAAAGTGCTACTGCTACCCAGCAATTTGTTTGTAAGGGCAGCTGTCTGGGAAGAGAATTCACTATCAGGAGAGGGGAGAGGTCAGACACTTTATCCATAAGGTCAGTTTACTCCATGGACAGTGTGGGTGATCTGTTACATGTGAGTCCCTGATAAATACCCTTTTTCTGTAGCAGGCCCATGCTAGTAAAGCCATCTTCAGAGATCCAGAGAAACTAGTAAACTTGAGTGGCCTAAGCTTTTGGAGTAAGAGAAGTAATTACACATTCCTTCCCATCTACTTCTGGGAAGATACCCAACACATTGAAATTGACCACGTTCGCTTCAGTGGCTAAGCATTAGGCATTTTAGGTGTCTCACTCTCATAACTTATATAATTTATATAAAATTTATGTTTTTTATAGAAAGTTGTTTTTGCTATTGATGCAGGATTTTTTGCTCCTTAGTTCAGCTAAAATTCAGGTTCTTGTCTCACGACCAGGAAAAATTAGGCATGCAGACCTCATTGAAGGGTGAAGAGAGTGGACAATTAGGCAAAAAGAAGGCTCTCAGCAAAGAAACGGGGGTTCTGCCAACAGGATCCCACCTCACAGATTGAATGCCAGGCTCCTCCCCTGCATAAGGTGCGAATTCCTGGTGGCTCCACCCCCTTCTCCCAGTGTGCATGTGGGCTCCGGTCCCTCACGGGCACGCCCGGGCAAGACCCAGTGCAGATTTCCTTGTCTGCATCTGCTTGCCTCCTGCATCTATCACTATGTTATTAAATGTATGACTATACAACCTTAGTTGTATTTAAAAGAATGGCTTTGACTTCTATACTGTAGATATGTTTTCCTGAATAATATTAATAAAATATCAGCCTAGAGCACACAGAACCCTAGGGAAGGCTTTTCTAGCTATAATACAGGGTCTAGAGTTGAATCTAAGATATTCTAAAATCTAGAGGATCCAATAACCTTTTAAATGAATGGCCACCACAAAAGATAAGGTAACTCTTTCATAGCCTGAGAGGTCTGAATGTATAACTTCCCAAAAGGCTATTTTCTTCAGGATACTATTATACTAGATATCTACATTTCAGGGACTGTATCCAAATTACATTTATGTGGAATGAGTATTAATCCATAAATTATGGGAGCAGTTTCCTTGAGGTACAAGAGAAAAGAGGGTTACTTTTACAAAAGAGAAGTCAAGGGCTGGGCACGGTGGCTCAGGCCTGTAATCCTAGTACTTTGGGAGACCAAGGTGGTGGATCACCAGAGGTTGGGAGTTAGAGACCACATTGGCCAACATGGTAAAACCCAATCTCTACTAAAAATACAAAAATTAGCTGGGCGTGATGGTGGACGCCTATAATCCCAGCTACTCTGGAGGCTGAGGCAGGACAGTTGCTTGAACCTGGGAGGTGGAGGTTGCAGTGAGCCGAGATTGTACCATTACACTCGAGCCTGGGCGACAAGAGCAAAACTCTCAAAAAAAAAGAAGTCAAAAGTGCTGATACACCTTAATAGAAAGAGAACTATATAAAGTCAACTCTGAACTGTAACCAGCCTTTCTTATGAAACTCACTGGCTCTTCCGTTTCTTCTTTTGGGCTCCCTTTTTTGCTCAGCAGATGCCCGAAGGCTTATTCTTACACAACTCTCTTTTCTTTCCCGTTAACAGAATAGCTCACTTCCTTGTCATGGTGGACTTTACACTGAAATGTCAGGTTTAGCGTGCTGAGTGAGAGAAACTGACTGTAATGTAGATAGATAATTAGTATTTTCCGCCATAGGAAGAGATACGGGCCACACATGTTCATATTCTACCACATGGTGGACAAATTTTTATGATACCTCTAAAGGTTTAGGAAATAGTCTTATCTAAAAATAACATTTTTTCACTTTTATTGTTTTCCTTAGCACAGCATGTAGTAATCTCATTTCATTTCCTGATGTATATACATGTAAAACAAAGAACCTCATGTCTGTCGACAATCAGGAAGTCAGTAGAGTTGGCATTTCTGTTTAAAAACAATTCAGAAGCCTCCAAGCTGTTAACAAAGGCAGCTGTGGACCAAATATTTGGAAGACAAGAGCTGATGCAGTTTAAAAACAAAACATTCTCTCTCGATAATCGCTGTTGACCATTGGTCAACTAACAGACATTATCTATGATTCATACATACTTTATTCATCATAAACACTGCAGGACTTTGAGAATGGAGCACTGATGTTTTCTATTTCAAAACTTTTTTCAACTCGGGTTATGGTAGAAAAACTAATATTCTCTTCCTTAAAAAGGTCAGTGCAGAGAATACCTCATTTAATGGACTGATAGGACATCCACATTTTCTAGTTACATTCTAATTTACTTTAACATAAGGGAGGTACTACATACAAAAACCTGCTCTTTTGGTCTTTTTCTCTAACGAGACCTTAACCGAAAACCTTATTAGTCAATCTCCTTACCCTGATTTTGAGAATCACTTCAACTCTGTCAGCCCTTCTGATCTTTCTAAAAATGTGCCACAGATTTTCTTAAAATAACAACTTTAAGCAATGCATGGAGGCTCATGCCTATAATCCCAGCACTTTGGGTGGTTGAGGCAGACGGATTGCTTGAGCCCAGGAGTTCAAGCCAGCCAGAGCCACATGGCAAAACTCCGCCTCCACTAAAAATACAAAAACAATTAGCCAGGCATGGTGGTGTGTTCCTGCATTCCCAGCTACTTGGGAGGCTGAGGCAGGAGGACCGGATGATCCCGGGAGGCAGAGGCTGCAGTGAGCCGAGACTGCCTCACTGCACTCCAGCCTGGGTAACAGAGTGAGACCCAGTCTCAAAAAATAAAATAAAAAACAATATTTAGCATTTTACAACATTGAAACATTTTAAAAATGTTTTGTGCTAAACAATGCAAATCATAAATGCCAAAATCACACTATCTTTGAAAGAATCGTCCATACATTAACAGACACAAGTAAAAAAAATCTGCTCTATAGAATTTTTTGCCCACAAGATTTATTGAAACCAGATCGGTAAAGCTTTGTTACTCTGGACCATCTTCTGGGATCTGGAAATACCTTTGTTTCCGAGGACTGGATATACTGATGCTAATCACTAAAACAGGATTCTCCCAGCATGAAATTTATTAGGACCAGAAAGCAAATGCCACCTAAAAAAGACAGACAGTAAGGAAATTCCATGTAAAGATTCTTGGGCCACATTTTGCTTACCTGGCGGACTCTGTTCAGCAGAGTCCATCGCATGCTTAAGAGGCAATGGGCGGCACCCTGTGTCTCAGGCTTGCTATTCCAAATAAACACAGTCACCAAAGGAAAAGAACTCATGTTGTGATTGAAGACTTGGGGGTCAGTTTATACGACATCTGTTCCAGAAGAAATGCCTGTCCAAGTGAGAGAATATCAGCTTATCAGAGCTTAGTGTGTGGTGGCTAAGAAATCTTGGTGTATGCCTGTGGTGTGAATCTGCAAGTTAACTCATTCTGTTTCCTTAAAACAAAAACTGAAAAACAGCTTGCTTTTAGAAATGAAACAATTCATCACCTAATCAATAGAAACAGATAGCAGTCCCTCATTAACAGGGAAAATTGATTTTCACCTCCATTTTAGGAGAGGAGTTGGAGTGTTTATTTCTGCTGAAAAATTCCCATTAACTTCCACAAACCACATATTATTAGGTGCCCAGGAGAGCAGTTAGAGGCAAACATGTGAAGACCTTTTAGTATTTTATCTTCTATAAATCATGGGATGGTGTGCTCACTAGTGTGGAGGGAAAAAAAATTTTATCACCAAAAAAAAAAAAAAAAGTACCTTCTTGATTTTTTTCTTTTTCTCTTTGAAATCTGTTCTGACTTTACAAAGAGCCATTTGTGAATTAATATAAACTCAGCTAAACTTACTGTTATCTGAAAATTCCAGGATTGCAAGTCTTTTTTGCCAGGCTAGAGGATGACTTATAGGAAGTCATGGGCTAAAGGAAAAGCTTTAGATGATCAACAGGAAAGAACACGAAGAACTAGCTTTCTTTTAAATGACTTCTTTTTTAAAGTAATATAAACATTTATATCTATTGCAATCTTTAAAAGATGACAAAGTTATTTTCTTGCCAGCTACAACATGGAGAACTTGATTAATCTAAAGCAGCAGTCTGTAAATCACAATTCCTAATATACCAGTATCATTTCCTTGCACTTACATAAGTGGTTTTACTGCTACAGCTCTAAGCAAGCTCAGTTTCAGATCGTTATTAGAACATTTGGGGCATATTTCCCTGCAATTTTTTAATTGGCCACTTGAAAGAAAACAGCTGCTACGAGAAATAGATTTGCTGAGACTTTTAGATAATTAGTGAAAAAATACTCAGTTATGTTTGAAATGATTAACATTTCAAACTTATGTATATAACTGATGTAACTTAACAGTATCTTTAATATCTATTTAAACTTGCAAATTTCTCTATTGGAAATGTCCTAGAAAAAAAAAAACGTTTATCTGTCAAATTTGAAACACACTAATCAGCCCAAAGAATAATTTTTGTGGGAAGAATTAAAATTAATATGATTCCTATATACTATTGTACACACACACACACACACACACACACACACAAGAATTGTGTGTGGTGTTTTCCCATGATTTAAAAATGGCTTTATGGGCCATGAGTAATTGAAGAGCAGCTGGAAACTTTCACACTAGCAAGAGCTTTTGAAAGAAACAGAATCTGTAAAAATTTGGAGCTAAATGGTTAAGTGTAAAAGTTATAAATTGTCACAGAAAGCTTTGTTTTGTGCACAAAAGTCCATTTCACTGAGCTTTCAAGTATGTAATTCACATTTTCAAAGCATAAAAAAGTATTTGGCTAGGGATAGGGTTTTTTTTTTTTTTTTGTCTTTTGGTGTGTTTTTGCAGGATGGTATTCTTCACATCCTATGCAAATTGCTTAGAAGCCAAGTAAGGAGGAAGTTTTTGTATGATGACAGCTTACTTCTTTTGTTAAGCATTTATTTAACATATTAAAATATCATATTTTGAGTTATACCTGTGAACAGCAAAAAGTTTCATGACTACGGCACTGTATCAGTTTTTCCGAGTGGAGATTTCCAAACTAAAGGGTGATACTGAGAAATATAGAAAATTAATCATTTCTTCTTGGGGTTTTTGAATAAAATTGTGTGCCTGAAATTGTAGACTTATGAAACAATTTTTTTTTTTTGAGACAGAGTCTCACTCTGTCACCAGGCAGGAGTGCAGTGGCACGATCTCTGCTCACTGCAACCTCCGCTTCCTGGGTTCAAGCAATTCCTCTGCCTCAGCCTCCTGAGTAGCTGGGATTACAGGTGTGTGCCACCATGCCCAGCTAATTTTTGTATTTTTAGTAGAGACAGGGTTTCACCATGTTGACCGGGATGGTCTTGACCTCTTGATCTTGTGAACTACCCTCCTCAGCCTCCCAAAGTGCTGGGATTACAGACATGAGCAACTACACCCGGCCTGAATTTTTTAATCTTGTTTTTAATTTTACACATTTATATCTAACCTAAATTAGAAATTCACAAAACTTTCCTTTCACCCAAGAAAAGCAGACTCACTAATCAAGGAAGAAATCTTTACTTATATAACTTAACAATTAGCATCAGAAAGAAAGGCACTGCCAGGCACAGTGGCTCATGCCTATAGTCCCAGCACTTTGGAAAGCCTAGGCAGTAGAATTGCTTGAGCCCAGGAGTTCAAGACCAGCCTAGGCAACATAGTGAGACCTCATCTCTACAAAAAATTTAAAAATTAGCAAGGTACGGCAATAAGCACCTGTAGTCCCAGCTGCTTGGAGGTTAAGGCAGGTGGTTCGCTTGAGCCTGGGAGACTGAGGCTGCAGGGAGCCGTGATCTCAAAACTGTACTCCAGCCTGGGCAACAAAGCAAGACCCTGTCTCAAAAAAAGAAAAAAAAAATAGAAAGGCACATAATTCATAAATGTGTTTGCCATGTTGCCTCCCCACTTGGTAAATTCATGTGATGTATCTGTGATACATGCGCGGAATTCAGAATCCCATGCTGGGAAAAGCTCCTGGGGCCTCCAGGTGGTTCCCTTTGTCTGCAAACTGTGGCAGGAGAAGTTTCTCAGACAGATAGGGTCCAAACCAATGGTGGACAACCCCTGCAATTCTGCTGGAGCCATCGCTTCATGGAGCCTTTCCTGCACACCTGGGGAAGAAAGCACGTGATGGGGCAGAGATAGGCAGGTGCTCTATTTTCTTTGTTGTAACTCCAACTTCACCTTGGTTTACCAACAGGAGGAGGAAGGAAGGAAAGGGAAATGAAAGAAGATTGTTTCCTGCCTGATTTCTTAAAGATCAGCAAAGAATAAAAATCTGTAACTTCCCTCATTCATCTGTCTCGGTTTTCGAGATCCATTGTATGATTGCATAAAGGAATGCAGAGTCACGTACGCATATCTAGAAATTTAGGTTCTCAGTGTTCATGGATTCAGAGCTTGGCAGGTTTTAGGCAGGTAATTCAGGGCTTGCACCACACCCTGGGCAGGGCCTAGGGCAGCACCTGGAATTAAAGACATTAGCACCCCCCGCATAAAACATGGAGGTGCCCACCAAGTGGGCGCAGATAGAAAGGTCCATCCTTGCCTTGTGCAGAAAGATTCTGAGCCAAATGGACTCAGAAATGTTTCTTAGAGCTTCTTGAATTTTGGAATTGTGATAATGGCTTAAGGACCTGCAATACTCTACTTATGAAATATCCCACCCCAGAGAACTGGACCTTCATTATCTACTCATAAAATATGGAGGAGTTAGGCCGATGCTAGCATTATATTGCTGTTTCTGAGTTTCGGTTTGTTCCTTTCTGTTATGCTAGTATAACATGCAGGGTTTTGAGTTCTGCTGTTTTCGTACCAGTGCAGATAGAAACAACTGGTTGGGCCTGGCGCAGTGCCTCACTCCTGTAATCCCAGCACTTTGGGAGGCCGAGGCAGGCAGATCACCTGAGGTCAGGAGTTCGAGACCAGCCTGGCTAATATGGTGAAACCTCATCTCTACTAAACATACAAAAAATTAGCTGGGCCTGGTGGCATGCACCTGTAGTCCCAGCTATTTGGGAGGATGAGGCAGGGGAATCGCTTGAACCGAGAGGCAGAGGTTGCAGTGAGCTGAAATTGCACCACTGCATTCCAGCCTGGTGACAGAGCAAGACTCCATCTCAAAAAAGAAAAGAAACGACTGGTTTTAGGAAGAATTCTTTCACACTAAGCATATTCTATTTTCCCCAAGTCTCTCTCACAAATCACATACATCTCATCTGACCCAAGGGGACTTTCTTGAAAAAGTTATTTCCAAGTTTTTTAAAGAAAAGCAAACACATTGTGGATTTCTGCTCGTCCTTCTCTCTCAGGTTTAATTTTTGCTTTCTTCACTTTGTGGTGTCTTGCTTCAATGTGTTGCTGTTCACTGTGGCAAATTCTCTATTTGACATATTGCTAGAAATCTTTGTTTTTCCCCAGTAGATCATTGTAACTTCCCTTGTTTTATGAGGAGTATAGGCTGTAGAAGACAGGCACATCAGCTCAAAAAAATCCCCACTAAATCAAAGACCAGTACAGCACTGACCTACCATTTTTATGCTGGAAACATGAATAACTGCCTGAGAGTTTTTAATAAAAGCTGCTTAGTATTCAAGATAAGAAGACTTGAATGTTATTCTCAATTTAGCGGCTCTCCGAGATTAGGTTTTTCCACTTTTCTTTTTCTTTAATTTTCTTTTTGTTTTTGAGACAGGGTCTCCCTCTGTTGCCCAGGCTGGAGAACAGTAGCATGATCATAGCAAACTGTGAGGTCAAACTCCTGGGCTCAAGCGATCCTCCCACTTCGGCCTCCCGATAGCTGGGACTACAACAGCAATTTGTTGTACACCTGGCTAATTTTTTTAATTTTTATTTTTGTAGAGATGGAGTCTCACTATGTTGCCCAGGCTGGTCTCAAACTCCTGGACTCAAGCGATCCTCCCACCCCGGCCTCCCAAAGTACCGGGATTACAAGCATGAGCCAACCACATCCAGCCCTTTTTTTGCCTTTTTCCAAAAATGGAAGGCAGCCATAATGAACTGTTTTAAAGTTTTTTACACGTTGGCATTTATCACATGCCATGAACTCTGAGGAATACATTGACGTGGAAGACATTGAGGAAGGAAGCTGTGAACTTCTAGAACATTCGTTAGGCCACAGCATTGCAAGTCTCTGGGGTAGAGTGACCATGTTTCCCATTGGGGCAGCTTTCTGATTTTTAGCCACTGAGTTTGGCCGGATTGACAGGACTGGACACCTCTAAGTTATTGCAGATGTTTATAAACAGCAGAAAAGCAAACAACATTTCTACAGATTTGTCCTCGGGGAAGGATGAAGGGTCATGGATCCCTTCCAGAATATAATGGATCTGGCCGGGCTTCATGCCTTGGTGATTTCTTGTTATATTTTTTTGTGTAACCCTGCCCTGGAGCAGAACTAGAGAACCCACGGCAGGCTTCAGCGAGGAAATCAAACTTGTGGCTGTCACCCGGGAAACTTGTTTGCCAACAAGCAAGGGTTTGGTGGGTAAAACGATCCCTTCCTCCTGGAGTTCCTTCCTTCCCCAAATACACTTTAGATGTGATGGGTGTGAGTAAACCCGCACTCAAGTTTCAGCTCCTTCAGGGAGCCACTAATTGCCTTTCTCATGGTTTCATCCAGTAAGTTGATCTGAGAACAGTGCCTTTTACGTGGAAGCCAGCACTCTGCGTGCTGATGAACCAATAAATCAAATCCCTTTTCTCAGGGAACTTACCGTGAGGCAGGGAGAGAAGCTCTGGAAATTCATCATAGTGGACCCTCATGTGTTCAGTGAATTGAATATTTGCTGAAACTATGCCTTTATAGCATGTGAGTAAAAATTACCAATTATACTTGGGATTGGAATGGAATCTTCCTGAACACTAGGAGTTGACCCGTTTGAAAGCCACCAGGGGCTGTCCTGGCATCTGCCTCCTGGATCAAGCCCAGGAGAGGTTAAACCCTCTGAGCCTGGCATTAAACTTTCACCATTCTGTGCCCGCCCTGCCCTTTCCAGCGTATTGCCCCTGACATTCCACTGACTGATGGATTCTGCAGTTCATGTGGCCCCATGTCTGTCTGTGCTCCACTCAGGAGAAAAGTGATGTTCTTATGCTATTCTTCATGCACAGCCTCCCCTAAAGCCAGTCTTACCCCAGAGCCCCAGGGGACCGTTATTTCCTCTGAGCTTTCCTGTTGTTTGGATTGACATGATCACACATCACCCCGTTGTCGGTGAGCTTTGTAGGCGCTCCTCTCGCCTTCCCAGCTAAATCGCGGGTACCTGCTGGTTAGACCGTATCTCATCATTTTTTGCATCCCCTACAATTCTTTCCATGTAATAGCAGGGGCTTCATCAACACCTTCAGCTGATTGATTATCAATTGATCTGTCCTTGCCTCGCTTAGAGTCTAACAGTTCAAGTACTTGGATGGATTGCTTCAAGCAGTTACACGCTGAGCTTTTCCCTCTGGTTGGTCATTTAAAGCCAGGATTCACCAACACCAGTAGTCATGACATTTTTTACTTCCTTCCTTCATTTTTTTTCTTTTCTTTCATTTTCTTTTCTTTCTGTCTTTCTAGCCTTCCTTCTCTCCCTCTCTTGCTCTCTTTCTCTCCCTTTCTTTCCTTCCTTTTTCCTTTTCTTTCTCTCTTTCCTTCTCTCCTCTTCCTTCATTTCCTTTTCTCTTTCTCTCTCTCCCTCCTTCCCTTTCTCGCTCTTTCTTTCCTTCTTTCTTTCTTTTCCTCTTCTTTCCTTTTTCTTTCACTTTCCCATTTTTTCCTTTCCTTTTCTATTTTCTTTTCTTTCTTGACAGGGTCTCCCTTTGTCACCCAGGCTGGAGTGCAGCGGTGCGCTCACAGCTTACTGCAAATTCAGCCTCTCAGACGCAAGCTATCCTCCTGGGTAACTAGGACTGCAGGCATGCATCACTATGCATGGCTAATTTTTATATTTTTTGTAGAGATAGGGTCTCACTATGCTGCCAAAGCTGATCTTGAACACCCGGACTGAAGTGATCCTCCCACCTTGGCCTCCCAAAATGCTGGGATTAAAGGCATGAGCCACCACGCCTGGCCTCATTCTTTCTTAGAGCACCGGAAAAATGCTTTTTCTGGGAGTGCTCTAATGTCACGTAACCTATATGTTTTCTTTATCAACACACATAGAGAACTAATGTGTTCTTGTATTGGTGTGGTTTTGCCCAGTGGTACCAGGCGTCCAATGGTGACACTGCTGGTTGCACTGCCCTTGGCCGTGTTTCTTGCCGGGGACACAGGGAACGACACACCCTCCAGTTAGCAGCACGGGTGTTGGAGTATCCACCGTCCAGCACCTCAGGAATTCCCCTCTGTGGCTGCGGGATTCCTGCCTTCCTTTGGATTTATACCCTGAGTTCCTGTTTCATTGCTTTTTAGATGGCACTGCCCAGGGTCTTGGCCAGTACTTGCCTTCATTAGTATAAGCAACCTTGAAGCTGCTAATGTAGCCCAAGTCAGAACTGCAGATTGAAGGCAGAGCCCTCCTACATGCGCCTTTGCAAACCCGGCTGAGGCTCTTGGGTGGACCAGGATAGGGAAACGCTCTTTCAGTGTCAGAAGCATCCCAAAGTGGCTGCCGCTGGTCGCTCCGGAGATAGTGGGTGGCTGCAGACACCACAGGTGGTCCAGCCCAGAGGGGATGCGGACCTGCTGAGTGTCTAGGGAGGAGTCAGGCACCTGAAGAAGGCTGGCTAAACGAGGCAAGTTTAAAGCATCCTCCAAACCTAAGCATCTGTGAGTCTATGGGAAAAGAATTTCTGGTTTCAGGACCAGATGGATAAAACCACCTAATGGTACAGGTTGAGTCTCCCTCATCCCAAATGCTTGGGAGCAGAAGTGTTTCAGATTTCCTTCGGATTTTGGAATAGTTGCATTATATACCGACTGGTTGAGCATCCCCAAATCTGAAAATCCACCATCCAAAGTGCTCCAGTAAGCGTTGCCTTTGAGTGTCATGTTGGCACTCACAAAATTTCAGATTTTTGAACATTTCTGAGCTGGGATTTTTGGATATGGGATGCTCAGCCTATTCCAGATGACGCAGGTCACACTTTCTAAGTAGTTTCTGAGCCTTGTCAAAAGCAAAAGTTACAAATTGAGTCTCCCTCATCTGAAAATCTGAAATCGAAAATGCTCCAAACTTTGGAACGTTTTGAGTGACGACATGACGCTCAAAGGAAATGCTCATTGGAGCACCTCGGATTTCAGATGTTCAGGTTTTGTGGTGCTCAACCAGTAAGTATGTAAATGCAAATATTCAAAAATCTGAAAAAATCTGGAATCTGAAACACTTTTTCTCCCAAGCATTTCAGATAAAGGAAACTCCATCAGTATTTATTTGTCGTATTTCAGAAAACAGTTACGAGCACGTGGTCAACATAAGCCATGAAAACCAGCCTTGTATATTAGCAGAGCAAATACTCTTAAGGAGACAGCAGTCCATTTTCCATTCTTGGAGCTCTGTGAGCCTAACAGCAGGGTCCTGGAGAACTTTTCCTAGGATTCTGCCCTGGGGGACCCCGGGGACCCTTCTCCCCAAATTCCTGCCGAGGGATGCTCAGAGGCATTCACTCTGTGCCCCTCTGAGAAAGAAGTGTTTGGGAAGACACCCCTGGCCATCTGGGGGTGCTTTGCCAGCTTTCTGCTCCGTGAAAGGCGGTTACTGGTCTTGGTGTGTTCTGCCTTCATTTACATCTGTATTAAGCAAATAAATAAGAGAGCACTCCCTCTTCCCACTACTTTTTATTAAAAGGGAAGCAGATGTGGGGTCTCTCAGACAAGGCAGCCGGCCCAAGTGGGATCAGAGAGTGCGATTATTTTCTCAGCGGGTGAGCGCATTTCTGGGCATTCTCTCTTTCAGCAATGAAGTCGTGAGGAGTGACTTGAAGAAGCTGCCAGCCCTGCCCACCCAAGCCCTGAAGGAGCACCCTTCCCTGGCCTACTGGTAAGACCCCTGGAGTCTTCCCCAGGAGCGAGCCCTTCCTGGGGTGTAAGGGGACACAGACTACCCAGACCAGCTCGGCTGTAGAGTCCCCCACCCAGACATCACTGAAGGAATTGGGAAGCAGACACCCAGATAGAACAGCAAAGTGGGACTATCCGGGGGCCAGCAGGCTTCCCAGCTGAGAGCCTCAGGGGGCTGACAGTATTTCAGGCTGAGGGCCTCAAGCAGACTCTGACCCATGTGTTTATTCTCTCAGAACAGGTGATGATTATTAACAAGCAGGGGTTCTGTGTTTTCTCACAGAACCAAGATAAACTAAGCAGGTAGCTGGTGTCCGCTTACCACTGATCAAGGACCAACTAGAAAGTATTCTCCAGGAGGGAGCCACAGGGGCAGGGTCACATATCCCGTGCCTGAAGAATTGTTTTAACCAGTGTATGATATACATATACTGTCTTCCTACTTTAGAGTGCCCCAAGTAGTTTTCCACCTGGCGGGGGTGGCTAGGTTTTCCTTGCCATCATTCTTCTCAGCAAACAATATATTTTATCATACACTCAGCATTTCTCAACACAGGACAACTGAACATACCCTCCCTCCACCAGCTCCCACATGCCAGTCTGGACTCACAGCTGTATTAAGTACCATGTGTCCACGAAACCGTTTTCTGCGTTTATTTATTTTTATTTTTTTGACATGGATCTCGCTCTGTCACCCAGGCTGGAGTGCAGTGGTGTGATCTCGGCTCACTGGAACCTCCACCTCCCAGGTTCAAGCCATTCTCCTGCCTCAGCCTCCTGAGTAGCTGGGACTACAGGTGCACGCCACCACACCCAGCTCATTTTTGTACTTTTAGTAGAGATGGGGTTTCACCATGTTGGTTGGGCTGGTCTTGAACTCCTGACCTCAGGTGATCTGCCCACCTCAGCCTCCCAGAGTGCTGGGATTACAGGCATGAGTCACTGCTCCCAGCCCGTCTTCTGCATTTACTTAAATGAAGTATTGTACATGAGACCTCTCCTTTTCTGTTTCTTTTTTTTTTTTTTTTAATTTTCAAAAAGAATACCTTCTAAATTTTCACTTTGGAAGTTTCGCTGCCTTTGAGAGGCTTTCATCATGAAACTGCTGCTAGAGTTTCATTTTGGAACACCTGTCATTTGTTGACAGGATGTGTGAGGTTCTGAGACGTGAGAGAACCAGGGTATTCTTTGCAGAAGAGAGAGATTGATTTTTTTTATTTTCCCTCAATGTTTCATGTCTTCTGATTTAGACACAATGTAACATTATGCCAAAGCTCATCTGTCAGCCCCTAAATGACTGATTCTGAATGATGCAGGCATTTGAAAGGTTCCCAGATTGTGGTTTGGGCCACAGTTGGGCAGGGCTTGCATTCCTTGATAAAGTTTTGCAATCTCGCTGGCCTCGTAAGCCCTGACGACTGCCCTTCGATAACTCTGAAACTGCTTCTCTGACGTTCCTTTCCTGATTCCCTAACAGAAATCATTGCAACTGCTTTTTTGTTTTGTTTTGTTTTGAGACAGAGTCTCACTCTGTCACCCAGACTGGAGTGCGGTAGTTCAATCTCGGCTGACTGCAACCTCTGCCTCCCTGGTTAAAATGATTCTCCCGCCTCAGCCTACCGAGCAGCTGGGACTACAGGTGCACACCACCATATCCAGCTAATTTTTTGCACTTTTTTTTTTAGTAGAGATGGGGTTTCACCATGTTGGCCAGGATGGTCTTGATCTCTTGACCTCATGATCCGCCTACCTCAGCCTCCCAGAGTGCTGGGATTACAGGCATGAGCCTGTAATGCTTTTATTTAAAAGCATGGCTGCAACTGTTTTTATTTAAAAGCAAAACAAAAAGCACAGACCAGGCTGATCCTAATAAACTACAACATGTGACTTGTGTAAGTGCTTTTGATGACAGTTTCTGAAATATAAGGATTATGAGCATTTCATCTTGTCTGGACACTTTCCAGACAGCAAACTAGTTGTTCATTGATTCAGGTGGCTTTCAGAGATTCCTTTGGCTGGGGTGGGGCATGCTTGGTGCAGGGTTCATTAGCAGGATTCAACTCTGGCTCATAAATCACATCTCTCTGAGAGACCACATCACGGGGAGCCGGGCCCTAGGCTGCGAGCTCCCTTCTGTGTCTGGCATCCCTCATTTCATCTCTTTGATCTGTTTTATTGCCACTCCTCTTTTGGAAACATAGATGTAGATGGATAATGGCTTTCTCTAATTATAATCTGCCCCCAAAGAGCAAAATCTGTTTAACCTGCAGGGATTTTGTACACATCACCTTCCAAATGTTGAGACTTGCAGTCCAAACACCAAAAAATGATGGTCCCGTTTCCTCGTTCATGGACCCTATTCCCCGCCTCTCTAATTCTCTATGCTGCTGGGCCTTATCCCTCTGTAGCCTCCTGGCTGTTCAATTCCAAAAATCCAGTGGTCAAGGCCACGGGGATGTGAGAGGTAACGAGAGAGGACCAGGGAGGAATGTACCCACCTTTGAGAGTTATCCTGTTGTGGGTCCCTCCATCATCTCTTCATTCATTCCTTTCCATACCTTAGAACAACGCTACTTACATTACAAGAGTTTTGAATTTCTTCTCTTCTCCCCATGTCTCTGGATCTTCCCTTCACCATCTCCATTGTCTGTTCTGTGTTTACACGATTACAAACCCAGAAGCACCTCCCTTCACCTACACTCCCTCTGTCTCTCCTCAGTATGAACATCTTCACCTATAGCTGGCTTGCCAGCTCGTCTGGTACCATCGTGACCAGGCCAGCACTTTCCCTGAGCCCCCTTCAGACCCATAAGTGCCCAAGCCAGTGTTAAATGCCCTGAGAGGGTGGCAGGACGGGGGACTTTCAGTCCGCATCACAGCCCAGCAGATGCATAAACGTCAATGACAGGGACCCCTCCTGATGACACCCTGCTGAAAACAACAACCACAACCACAACATTTCATCACAGTTGTCTAGCTGGTGTTGGCTCTAATAGTTCAACCTTATTTATATGGATTTTTGATTCTTATTGATGCGTAATAGTTGTACATGTTTTTGGTGTATATGTGATACGCTAATATCTGTACATAATGTGTGGTGTTCAAATCAGGATAACTGGGATGTCTGTCACCATAAGCATTTATTTCCCTGTATTGGAAACATTACAAATCTTCTTTGACATATGCAACCAATGATCATTAACTATAATTTCCCTACTGTACTATCAAATACTAGAATGTATTCCTTCTACGTACATAACTATTTTCATACCCCTTATATATAGATTTTTAAAAATCAAAGCCACAAGGTTAGGGCTAAGTGCTGTCCATGCTTCATACAGATACAGAATGAAGAGTGAGCAGGTGCACAGAGCTTGTTCACTGTCTTTCTCTCTGGGCCCTAGAATCAGCACTCAGCAAGGTTAACCAGGACCCCTCACTGGTGGGGGAGACCTTTCTCCCCCTCCCACCACAGTTGCCCAGAGTCTCAAAGTCCCCTGATAATTCCTGAACTAAGGAGGCATCCTCACCATTCTTTGGGGACCCTCCTGCCCCTGCTGGAGTTCACACATTCGATGGGCAACCTGCAGGCTGCTGCCTGGTGAGCAAGGCAGTGGGTCTTAGCATCCCCCCCAAGCCCCTGCAGTGACCATCCAGGTGGCTTTTGCCAATTTCTCCTCTGCAAAATGGGATGACACACACCAACCTACTTCAGACAGTAATTAAAAGAGGAAATATACCGTCACATCATGGTATTGGAAAGCAGTGAAAGTAGCATACTAATGCTGAGTCATGGTGCAAGAAAGCTTTCTGCTCATTTTCCCACACGTTTAACAAGCATGGACTTTTCACACCATGCGATTTTCCTGTTGAGGAGGCAACTGAGGCAGAAAGTTAGAATGATGGGCCCAGGGGAACAGAACAAGGCGGGATCAGGACCCTGAGCTGGATTTCCCCCAGCAGGCCTTGTTTGTAAATGCTGGGCCACCTGACCACCCCTATCGCCTCAGTAAGCTATGCAGGGACATCTTTTTTTTTTTTTTACTGCTTGTGTTTGTGGTGAAAAGATATACATATATTTAGAATTAGCCAGCTGGACTCAGTTTAGATGATCCCAATTTTGTTGGCAACATCCAAAGCATCATAATCAGGAGCCAGTCGAACATATGCCTTCTTCTCTCCATCAGGCCGAATCAGGGTGTTGACCTTGGCCACATCAATGTCATAGAGCTTCTTCACAGCCTGTTTGATCTGGTGCTTGTTGGCTTTAACATCCACAATGAACACAAGTGTGTTATTGTCTTCTATCTTCTTCATGGCAGACTCAGTGGTCAGCGGAAACTTGATGATAGCATAGTGGTCCAGTTTGTTTCTCCTGGGGGCGCTCTTCCGAGGATATTTGGGCTGCCTCCGGAGTCGCAGTGTCTTGGGCCGCCGGAAGGTGGGTGACGTGCGGATCTTCTTTTTTTTGTGGCTGTGGACACCTTTCAACACTGCCTTCTTGGCCTTTAAAGCCTTCGCTTTGGCTTCGGCTTTAGGAGGGGCAGGAGCTTCCTTCTTCGCTTTCGGCGCCATCTTGTGAAAAGGGTCCGGGACATCTTTTTATATTGCGAAACCACTGAGCACAACAGGCTAGCAGCTGATCCAAGACAGGGAACCATGTCACTGTCCCCCTATTTCTCCTTCCATCACCCATGCATTTTACCAAGCAGTACCCACTTCTCTTCAGAGAGGTCATTTGACTTAGCAACACAACCCAGCCAGTGACCCGGGAATAGGCAGCTTTGCTCATTTGCCTTTTTCATCCACGTAATGCTGCGTCCTCCAGACAGTGCTGGATTTCTGCTAGTTATCCCCTGGAGTCTCTGCTCCAAATCTAGGGTATGGGGAAATTGTCTGCAAAGCTCAGAGCACATCAGCCCTCTGTGAAGTTCCAGAGCAGAGGTGGGGACAAGCTGGGAGCAGAATAGGTTCTCGGTCAGGTTGCTATCCCAGGATGAGCCCACCATGTGGCAAAGCGAGCAGGAAAAGCTGAGGATGGGGAAGCCCCCTGTTGTGGTCTCAGAGAGCAGGCGTTCCAGGGTGAACTGGGGGTGGCAAAGATTTCCGCAGCTGTCAGCCACCCGGAATCCTGTGGTCAGAACATGTCCTTGTTAAACAGCGGCACAGCCTTCTGACAGTGATTTTGACTTTCTTTCATGGGTGTTTCTCCTGAGCTTTCTGTGTGTTTGTGGCTACAATGCTATGATGACTTGTACCTCCTCACCTCACCCCAGGGACCCTCTCTCCCTAGAGCTGCAAAGGAAAAAGGCTCCTATCTACACTGAGTTGCTTGACCCTGGACCTGGGAGGCAACCTCACAAAACCCCAGATCACGTGGTAGGAAACACTCCGAGGCAGCTGTCGATTGAGGGAGTGGGATGGAAGGGACTGGAACCACCGAACCTCCTGTCGCAGTGCTGCAGATTTAGTGAGGCTGGCTCTGCACTTGGGGGACACGCTCTTTAGGAATCATCTATCAGGAGACGACTTTGTCACACTTAACATAGAACTTCCTCGGCACGTGGGAGCCCAGGAGAGAGATGGCTGGGTCTTCCCCTTTCTGAATAGAGGATGTCCAGACCCCATAGAAGTGACTCCAACTGAAGTAAGGCCCCCTGTAGCCCACTGGCCCCCATTCTGGGTATTTATAAAGACCCTTCTTTATCAAGACCTGTGACTGTCCTCTGCACATCAAGTTCCAGAATATGAAAATTAAAAGATACTAATCGGAGGTTAAGGTAGTTATTGAAAGAGAAATAAATTACCCCCAAGGGCTAGGTGGTGAACATGTAGAACCTGTTACCCCAAAGCTGGCCTTACTAAGAATGAAAATAGAAAAATGTGGGTAAATGAAGGCTTTAGGCAGATCCCGTAGTGACGAATAATAGATAATAGGGCCGGTGTGGTGGCTTACACCTGTAATCCCAGCACTTCAGAAGGCTGGGGCAGGCAGATCATTTGAGATCAGGAGTTTAAGACCAGCCTGGCCAATGTAGTGAAACCCCATCTCTACTAAACATACAAAAATTAGCCAGGCCTGGTGGTACACATCTGTAATCCCAGCTACTAGGGAGGCTGAGGCAGGAGAATTGCTTGAACCCGGGAGATGGAGGTCGCGGTGAGTCAAGGTCATGCCACTGCACTCCAGCCTGGGCGATAGAGCAAGCCCCTGTCTCAAAAATAATAATAATTGATAATAAAGATCCTCTAACGAGAACCTGAGGGTATACAGAGCTTTGATGGCGGACAGGGAGGGTGACAAGGAGTGAGACAGAAGAGTGAGAACTGAGGTTCCAAGGCTCTGGGGCCTGACCAGGGAGGCTGAGGTGCCTGGACTCCACACCTCAGCAGGTGGGGTGAGGCTTTCTGCCTGCACCTGCTTCCCTGGGATTCCCGAGGTTGGCTCTGCCCACCCAAAGGCAGGAGTGGGTGCAACGGTATCTCCTACCCCATGGGCACCAAAGTCATGTCTCAGGGGGTAGGCTTGACACTGCTGCCAAGGAGCCAGCTAACCTCTTCCATAGCAGAAACAGGATTTCAACTGGGTGCGGTGGCTCATGCCTGTAATCCCAGCACTTTGGGAGGCAGAGGTGGGCAGATCACCTGAGGTCCAGAGTTTGAAACCAGCCTGGTCAACATGCGAAACCCCATCTCTACTAAAAATACAAAAATTAACTGGGTGTGATGATGCACACCTGTAATCCTAACTACTCAGGAGGCTGAGGCACAAGAATTGCTTGAACCTGTGAGGCGGATGTTGCAGTGAGCCGAGATCGTGTTACTGCACTCCAGCCCGGGTGACAAGCAAGATTGCTTCTCAAAAAAAAAACAAAAACAAAAACCAAAAAAAACACCTTAGCTTTCAGAAGGGGAGGAAGTTCGTGTCTACGTCTGGTAGCTGGTTTGCTGTTGTTCCCCAAAGTGTTCTGTGTGGCTTCCATTGCCCCATGGTTTGTATTAACCAGGCCCAAGTTCCAGAACATTCCATCCTCCTGGAAAGCCTTCCATCCCTGACTTCTCATTCAGAGCAGGTAGGCTATGGGTTAAGGTCGATGCCTGCCATCTCCCCATAAGGCCCTGTGTGGACAGGACTCGGGAGATGAGGATAAGAAGGATCCCAGGGAGTTCAGTCTGGGTATCCATGTATGCTCAACGCTGTCTGCTTCCTCTTCTTAGGGTACCATTGCTTCCAAGGAGCTGATCCCAAAACCGGGGTGCCAGTCTTTTTGTTCTTTTGTTTTTTATTTTGAGCCAGGGTCTCTCACTCTGTCGCCCAGGCTGGAGTGCAGTGGCACAATCCTAGCTCTCTGCAGCCTCGACCTCCTGGGCTCAAATGATCATCCCACCTCAGCCTCCCAAGTGGCTGGGACTACAGGACACCCCACCATGCCTGGCTAATTTTTGTATTTTTAGATAGAGACAAGGTCTCACTGTGTTGCCCAGGCTGGTCTCAAACTCCTAGGCTCAAGCAATCCACCCACCTCAGCCTCCCTAGTCACTGGAATTACAGTCATGAGCCACTGCACCCAGCCTGGGCTCCAGTCTTATATTTCTTGATTAGAAATTCAAGATAAGCCAGACACAGTGGCTCACACCTGTAATCCCAGCACTTTGGGAGGCCAAAGTGGGCAGATCGCTTGAGGTCAGGAGTTTGAGACCAGCCTAGCCAACATGATGAAGCCCTGTCTCTACTGCAAATACAAAAATTAGCCAGGTGTGGTGGCACGCACCTGTAGTCTCAGCTACTTGGGAGGCTGAGGCACAAGAATCACTTGAACCCAGGAGGTGGAGGTTGCAGTCAACCAAGATCGCACCATTGATGGCACTCCAGCCTGGGTGACAGAGTGAGACTCCGTCTCAAAAAAAAAAAAAAAGAAAAATAAATCAAAGATAAAGAGAATGCAAGTCCTTTGAAAAAAAACGGACCATTTTTTAAGTCAATCTACATCCAAATAGGCCGCACTCAGCCTGAGCTTGGAAATGCCATTCCAGGACAAATCATTTTTCCAGGAGCTGTTGGTGCCTTGGAGCTTCTTATGAGATGGGGCTGAAAAATACCTGGCCAGCAGGAGGCTTGGCTGTTGACCTAGGGACTCTGCTAACAGCATTCTTTTCTTCTAATTGCAGTGAAGACAGAGTCATTGAGCACTACAAGAAACTGAATGGTCAGACACGAGGTCAAGCGATCGTGAAGTAAGTGACCCTTCCGGCTCGCATGGGGATAGCGTTTGTATGTGTTAATATATCATATGTCAGGATTGTTCAGTTCCTCTCCGAAGACATATCTGGGAGTGGTGGGGGTGGGGGGGACGGTGTTTCAATTTAGTTTTCAAGTAAATAGTGACTCTGAGAACTTGATCACACACACATACACAAATACGTATATGATACCAGATCTGCTGAGTAACTAGCCTTGTGTGCATTCTGTGTGTGTTTCTTCGTGTTGTCTTTCCAGCTACATGAGCATTGTGGAATCTCTCCCAACCTACGGGGTTCACTATTATGCAGTGAAGGTGAGTGAACTCATTTGGTAAACGTTGCCAAACCTCCCCTAAACAAACAAATCAAAACTGCTTTTTTTTTTTTTTTTTTTTTTTTTTGAGATAGAGTCTCACTCTGTCTCTCAGTTTGGAGTTCAGTTGCACAATCTTGGCACACTGCAACCTCTGCTTCCCAGGTTCAAGTAATTCTCCTACCTCAGCCTCCTGAGTAGCTGGGATTGCAGGCTCCTGCCACTACACCCAGCTAATTTTTGTATTTTGTCGAGATGAGGTTTCGCTGTGTTGGCCAGGCTGATCTCAAACTCCTGACCTCAGGTGATTCTCCTGCCTCAGCCTCCCAAAGTGCTGGGATTATAGGTATGAGGCACCATGCCCAGCCCTCATTTTTTTTTTTCTTTATAACTCCTGGTGGAAATACAGGTCAGGGGACCTTGGTCAGGAAGATTGCATGCTGTCGGGGAGACAATTTGAAATACAGGAAACTTCATCCTGTCTTTCAACTTGCTTCAACCTGTGGTCCATTTCTTTGTCAGCCCTGGAACTTAACAGAAAGGCTACCTCTGATATATATGCTTTCTGTCTTCCAAGGAAACTTCAAAACTGTGCTCTTTATTTCAGTTTGGTAAAGATCAGAGCAGGGCTTGTGATTTTCAAAGTACCAAGTGTGGGTGTTTGGCAATTAGAATCTCAAAGCATAAGCAAATGGTTCTGCTACTTACTTGGAAAAGAGCACGAATCCAGGAAGCCTGGCCCAGCTGCATCAAGCTCCCTGTCTGGTGGCCTTGTGATCTCATGGATGCCCTGTTTTACGCTGTAAAACAGCACTTACCTGGCCAATCCGCTGTTGCAGTGGCATTGGGTTTCCTCTTGTTCCATGATCTGAAACCCTTGCAGTGCACACAACTACTTCCCAGAGGCAGGGGGTTAAGATGAGGATTTTATAGTACCTGTAAAGTTTTGTGGTTTTTTTTAAACAAATCATACACCATGAAGCTTTAAAAGAATTTCAAATGTATCTCTTTTGCCTTTTATCTTTTTGCTCATCTTGAAATAACTCACACCCCACAAATATTCCGAAAATATTACGCCCGTTTCAAGTTTTCCAGATACCCACAATAGGGGTGTATTAAGTTATTTAGAAACTTGGCAATTAGGGCATATCTAGGGAAAAGCTGCCTGATGTTCTCACTATAAAATCCTAGCTTCTGGGAGCTCCAATTAACTCAGAATCATCCTATTTGCATATAGAATTGCAACTTACACTCAGGTGATAAGAGTTCTCTGTTAAAAGAATAAACGAGGGGGCCAGGCGCAGTGGCTCACGCCTGTAATCCCAGCATTTTGGGAGGCCAACGTAGGCGAACCAGTTGAGGTCAGGAGTTTGAGACCAGCCTGGACAACATGGTGAAAACCCTATCTCTACTAAAAATACAAAAATTAGCCAGACGTGGTGGCACATGCCGTAGTCTCAGCTACTCGGGAGGCTTGAGGTGGGTGAGTTGCTTGAACCTGGGAGGCGGAGGTTGCAGTGAGCCAAGACCATGCCACTGCACTCCAGCCTGGGTGACAGAGCAAGACTATCTCAAAAAAAAACAAAAAAAGGAATAAACAAGGACTCGGTGTTTCTAATTCAGTCCTGAGACTGTTTTGGCTTGCATTTTGCTACCTGTCCAACAGCATGAGTCCTAACGCCCTGCCTGGACACAGCTGTCATCTTGGGTGAGCAGGACCTCGGGGTGACACCTTCTGGCCTGTGCTCCCCGGGGCTGGGGAAGGTCCTGGGTAAAGCTGGGCAAACTCTGCTGTGATTTGTTATTAAAATGAGAGGAGTCACTTTCCATAGTCTCCATGGCTCCTCTGGCTCTGACCTTCAATGACAGTTTCTCTGCCCAGAGGGTCCTTTTATTAGGTGTGACATCTCACATCTCACAGATTTTCCTTCGTGGTGAGTGGGCGTTCCAGCATGGAATGCCTAAAGTCTTAGAAGGAAAAAAAGGGAGAGGGAGAGAGAGAAAGCAGGGCATTCACTCGTTGTTTCTAAAGGGAAAGGACCTCTACCGTGGGGCTGATTAGGAGCAGAGCCAAGCCCCAGCCCCCGGCACTCCCCATGTCCCCTCTTTACATAACAGAGCATCTTTCAATGAGGGGTGCAGATGTTAAGGAATGAAGTGGGCAGGTGAGCTCCATCCATTCCAAAGAAATGACACTTTCCCTCCTCTGCACCCGAGCCAGGAAATCTCCACTTGGCGCGTGTTTGCTTCCTCCAGCCCTAGAATTACATGCACCTTTTTTTGATGTCCTAGGACAAGCAGGGCATACCATGGTGGCTGGGCCTGAGCTACAAAGGGATCTTCCAGTATGACTACCATGATAAAGTGAAGCCAAGGAAGGTAAGGGTGGTCTCCTGCGTGGGTGTAACGCCTCTCAGATCCAGAGAGGTACAGGTGTAGAAGTGACTTAAAAAATCCTCACGCCAGGCAGCCTAAAGGCTCCCAATCCCCTGCTAATTTAAGTGTATACAAATTACTCCACAGTAATCCCTTCTGAGTTCCCTGGGTAAATATTTTTTCATTTTCTTCTCCCTGTCTCTAAGGAAACCTAAGCTGTTATAATTACTTAAGGTGAGGTGGCCGGCTCGGTTCTCTCCAGAGCAGATGGGCAAAGAGACTTTTGAGAGACTGTCGTGTTCCTTAATTTCCAGTGGGGCTATATTCTTTGGAAAAATGATATCAAATTTCTCTTGAATCCTGAAGCCATCTGAGTTCTCCCAAAGGTTTTTGGGACAGGATCAAGGGAGGTGGGAGAGCTGAAAGAAGAGATTGCGGGTCAAAAAGGCTATGCACAGTAGCTCACGCCTATAATCCCAACACTTTGGGACCCGGAAGCAAGCGGATCACTTAAGGCCAGGAGTTCAATACCAGCCTGGCCAACATGGTGAGACCCCATCTCTACTAAAATTACAAAAATTAGCCAGGCAAGGTTGTGCATGCCTGTAATCCCAGCTACTTGGGACACTGAAGCATGAGAATCGCTTTAGCCCGGGAGGCAGAGGTTGCTGTGAGCCAAGATTGCACCGCTGTATTCCAGCCTGGGTGACAGAGTGAGACTCTGTCTCAAAGAAAAAAAAAAAAAGGTTAAAAAAAAGAGAGAGAGGTTCCTGGAAATCCAGCAAATATTTTCTGGTTCAGTAAAGGTGATCAGAAAATAAAATTAGTTGCCAAAGAGGGAGAGAAACAGAGAACGGTTTGCAAAGTCCTTGTAAACCCAAAGTGGAATGTTTGAAGGGGACACAGCGTTTGAATTTTCTCTGTTTTCGTTTACACACATTTTTCAGACCAGAACAAATTGAAAAATTATAGTGGAAACAATCTTAGAGGCGAGTGCTGTCATTCAGATTCCCTGGCAGAGAATAACAGAGAGATGGTATGCAGTTCAAACCCTGAAATACATATTAAAAACCTATCAAAACTACACTTGCTTTAGCAGAGAGAAGGCAGCGTTGGCCCATTATGTCACTCCAGATTGCTTTCCAAGCTGTTTTATCCACGAATAGGATTGAAACCCACACTACACATCTGAGTGGATTGTAGGCTATCCAGTTAACATCTGTCCTTAGCCAGCTTCTTTATTAAATTGACAGAAGAAGAAAACGTTCCCATGTTGGGGAGGATTTTCACTTCATTGATCAGCAAGGCGGTTAAGTTCTAAGAAAAGATCCTGAGCAAATGATGAGGGAATTATTCACTGGGTACAATTCAGGAAGAACCTGGCTCTTTGTGGTGTGGAGGGGGTGTTGTTTTGAGGCTATCTCCAAAGGCTTTTCTTACCCTTTTATATGCAACAAGAAATTAATTGGACTCTCTGTGCTTATTTTTTCTGGCTTTGTTTTCCTCAATTGCGGGATTCCTCTTTCTCCCTGTATTTTTCTTCCTGCTTCCCCTGTGCCTTTTTCCCACGTGGTCTTTCTATAATTGTCTGTGCCTTTTCTTCCCTCCCTGTCTTCCCTCCTTCTTTTTACAATGACCCTTCTTTTTTTTTTTAGACAGGGTCTTGCTCTGTCTCCGAGGCTGGAGTGCAGGGGCGCGATCTTGGCTCACTGCGACCTTTGCTTCCTGGGTTCAAGTGATTCTCATGCCTCAGCTTCCCCAGTAGCTGTATTACAGGTGCTCGACGCCACGCCCGACTAATTTTTGTATTTTTAGTAGAGACGGGGTTTCATCATGTTGGCCAGGCCTGTCTCAAACTCCTGACCTCAAGTGACCCACCTACCTCAGCCTCCCAAAGTGCTGAGATTACAGGCGTGAGTCACCGCGCCTAACCTGACCCTTCTCTTTTTTAACCTGACTGTTTTTGCTGTTTGCAAAATCCAAGAATACTCCCTAAAGCCTTTAACAAAATTCAGGCTGCAATACATTGAGCTCTCTCTTGCCCGTAGTGGTGGAAGACCCAGGCCATCGTGGATAATTGAGATCTATAGCAGAGATAGTTAAAATCTAGCAGTTAAAATCACTTCTCCCTCTAAGCATCTTAGGAGACATGCTATCAAGTATCCATACTTGTTGGGTTCAATTTATTAATATGTTGAATGTTTAAGCTTTATTTCTCTAATTGAGGTTCTAATGAAGATTGAAGAGGTGATCAGCTAGCAGTTGATGTGTGTGAAACGCAGGAGAGGATGCATAGCTAGGGCTTGATCAATTTTAACTATTAGTATTATTCATTTTTTTTGAGACAGAGTCTTGCTTTGTTACCAGGCTGGACTGCAGTGGCACAGTCTCGGCTCACTGCAACCTCCAGGTGCAAGCAATTTTCCTGCCTCAGCCTCCTGAGTAGCTGGGATTACAGGCACGCACCGCCACATCTGGCTAATTTTTATATTTTTACCAGAGGTGGGGTTTCACCATGTTGGCCAGGATGGTCTCCTCCTGACCTCATGATCCGCCCAGGTTGGCCTCCCAAAGTGCTGGGATTACAGGCGTGAGCCACCATGCTTGGCCAATTATAACTATTATAAGATGCTAAAACAGGCTTTAAGATAAGGAAAAGTAAGAAGCCAAAGGCATGAATAATCAGCCACTGAATAAGAGAATTTACAATAATGAATGGAACTTATCCTGGTTCTTGAATTTAAAATGTTAAAAGGTTAATATCATTTTCCAGGGCATTGGCTCTAACCCAGACTGGGTTGTTATTGAAAATCACTTGGGTTTCTGTGGCCTTTGAAGAAGAAGTTAGACTTTTCCAGCCCGTTTCTAATTTAAGGACAGACTACCAAGCCGTCAGAGCCATTATTCACTCAAAAAACAGTCATTGCAGTCGGGCACAGTGGCTCACACCTGTAATCCCAGCACTTTGGGAGGCCAAGGTGGGTGAATAGGTCACCTGAGGTCAGGAGTTCAAGACTAGCCTGACCAACATGGTGAAACCCTGTCTCTACTAAAAATGCAAAATTAGCCAGACATGGTGGTGCATGTCTGTAATCCCAGCTATTCAGGAGGGTAAGGCAGGAGGATCACCTGAATGTAGGAGGCAGAGTTTGCAGTGAGCTGAGATCACGCCACTGCACTCCAGCCTGTGTGACAGAGCCAGACTCCATCTCAAAAAACAAAACAAAACAGTTATTGCATACCTATTAGGTGTCAAGCACATCACTGGGCACTGAGATGAGGCATAAATCCTGTCCTCCAAGATATATGATATTAAGCCCGTGTCTGAGCAGTGTAATAGGAACCTATGTGAAGGTCGATGGTGATTCCAGAAGGCAGTTGTCAACCGGCATAAGGAGAAGTCCTCACAGAGGAAGCAGAGAGGGAGTGAGTGGGTCTTCAAGGATGCAAAGAGTTTTGCAGATGGAGGAATGGGATGGGGAAGTGTTCAGGAGAGAGGCCGGTGTGCCTGAAACCACAGTGACAGGGGTAGGCGACACAGCGCCATTCACACTGGAACATTGGGTGAGAACAGAGGAGCTGGTGAGGAGGCCAGGGCTCACAGGTCCTGGAGGCTTAAAGGCTCTGCGAGGAGAACTTTATCCTCTGTAGGGAGTGGAGCTGCATCTATTTGAAGGAGAGATGTATAGTGTCAGATTTCCATTGCTGTAGAAGCACCCTCTGGAAACTGCTTGGAGGTTGGCTAGGAGAAACCAAGGACAAGACTCAGAAACCAGCACATGATGATGGTAGGGCAGGCCACACCTGGCGGGGCTTGAGGATGGAGATGGGGAACCAAGACGTTGAGAAGGCGTGTGTTCCTGGTCACCTGTGGGTGGGAGAGGGAGGCCCTGAGAGGAGGAGGAGAATGCAGAATGACTCCAGGCTTCAGGATCCACCAGAGCATGGATGCTAGGAGAAGGGGAGGACTGGGAGTGACAGATGAGGGACGAGTGCAGCTTAGGACATGCCACGCTGCAGGCGTGATGGGATATCCAGGTGACTGTGACTAGTAGGCAGTTGGGCATTCAGTTGGAGCTCAAGAGTAGCAAGAATTTTCAAAGCATCACTGAACCAGGGACTGGACAGAGAGAGGAGGTTGGATTGGCAGCTGGCACACCAGTAGCTGGGAGTGAAGAGTTCATTTCCCAATCATGATGATCACGGCGAGATGCAAAGGCTGCTTCCGTTGCATGGGCCCTGAAGCTTACATCATTCGGGGCCCTCCTTAAGAAATGAATGTACAATCTGAATATACAATTAAGAACAGGTCTTTGTCCAGGCGTGGGGGCTCACACCTGTAATCCCAGTGCTTTGGGAGGCTGAGGTGGGTGGATCACCTGAGGTCAGGAGTTCAAGACCATCCTGGACAACATGGTGAAACCCCATCTCTACTAAAAATACAAAAATTAGCTGGGCCTGGTTGGTGGGCGCCTATAATCCCTATAAGCTACTCAGGAGGCTGAATCACTTGAACCTGGGAGGCAGAGGTTGCAGTGAGCTGAGATTGTACAACTGCACTCCAGCCCTGGGCAACAGAGTAAGACTCCATCTCCAGAAAAAAAAAAAAAAAAAAAAAAAAAAAAAAAAAAAACAGGACTTTGAAAAGCCCTTGAGGAAAAGTAAAACCTTAGCCTTGTTAGCTTCTAGGGGTACCCACCCCTGCTAAGATGTGAGATGGAACTTAAAGGCAAGGCCATGGGCTCACCTGGAGCCATTGTGAAGAAGTCTCGGCTACAAGAAGACCTAAACAGGGCGCCTGTTTCTTTTTCTTACATTGCCAACCTCGTCACCGTTATAAAAAGGCCATCTTTGTTATTTTAAAGCACATGTCAGTTACTCAGACTGCAGAAAGCCCACCCTCTGATCCCGGATCTCAGAACCTAAAAGGATGCACACACATGCGAATGAATGCTGACGCAAGTCCGCATCTGAAGTGCCGAAAGTCTGTCTTCAGTGCCTCTGGGCCAGTGTACATTAGTAACTCCTCTGAAGCTGCTGGGATGTCTAGATGCCACAGCCCCCTGCAGGCCGACTCCTGTACCCCAACCAAGCCTCTGAGCCTGGTGGAAGCCCCACAGGGATTCTGATGTGTGCCTGGAAACAAGGGCCACTGCTGTCAGCCCTCTGTGCTTTGAAAACTCAGACGTGGGGAAGGCCAGCCAGGCTGACGGGTGTGACCAGCAGTGTCCCTGCATACCAAGGCACCAAGGGCAGGGGAGGTCCCACGCACAGGACTCATGGCTGGGTGAACCATCTGGGAGGGGTGATGTGCCAGGGGATGCCGCTCCCTCCTGGCTCTGGTGCCTGGCACACCTCTGCCACCTTAAGCCTCCAGGGATGCTCAGGCAAGGGAGTGGCACCCAGCACTGTGCACCTGGAAGCTTCAGCAGCAACAGCTGCGTCTGCAGCCCAGGCAGGTGCTCCCCGCCCGCAGCAAACAGAGGCCCTCCCTGACGCTCTGACCCAGTTATGGCAGCTCTGTCACGTAGCATCACTGCAAGAAGAGCCAGTATCCAAGCACAGGCGGTAGCAGGGGGAGTCTGCTCCCTCTCCTTTCCAGGGCCCAGAGGTGTCCACTGCCTGCACCACTCCGACAGCATCGGCAGCCTGTCGGCACACCCACGGGGGCTCAGCAGCCGCCTTGAGAATCCACTCAAGGGTTTCCATATGACCCATCCCTCATCCCCCACAAAAAAGCCCAAACAAACAAAAAAAGCACCAAGGAGGAGCGGCTGATGACTGTCTAGAAGCAGGCACAGCAGGAGCCCGCCCTCACTCTCCAGTTGCAAGCGGCTTGTTTTCCCCTCGCTCTTTGCCTTCCTCCCCACTTCAGAACTCCTGTTCATACTCAAATGCCATTTGACACTTGGGGACATCCCTTTGAGTTCTTTGCAGCTCTCCTCTCTCCTTTGCCCTGGCGACGGTTGGAAGTCTTTCTGCACAGTTGTGAATGTAGCATCCAGGTACGGTGCTGACAGGGTCTTCCCTGTCTGTCTGGGCTCAGCAGTGTGACAGAAGTAGAAGAGTCATGTTAGCAAAACAAACAAATCTTGCAGCAATTGTTCCTCCCTATTTTATCCTAGTTACCAAATTCCATTTTAGCGTGTGCGTGTTGGGGGGGAATAGAAAGAATCACTGCTGGCCAGGCGCGGTGGCTCACGCCTATAATCCCAGCACTTTGGGAGGCCGAGGCGGGCAGATCACAAGGTCAGGAGATTGAGACCATCCTGGCCAACATGGGGAAACCCCGTCTCTACTAAAAATGCAAAAATTAGCTGGACGTGGTGGCGGATGCCTGTAATCGCAGCTATTCAGGAGGCTGAGACAGGAGAATCACTTGAACCTGGGAGGCAGAGGTTGCAGTGACCCGAGATCACACAACTGACTGCACTCCTGCCTGGCGACAGAGCGAGACTCTGTCTCAAAAAGGAAAAAAGAAGCAGTGCTGAAGCCAGAGGCTCTGTATTTCACGAATTAGAAACTTATTGGCCTCAGGAGACAATGAGACAGTGTCAGGTTGGCATTTAGGCACTGGAGGTAAATCCCAGGTTTCATCTTAGTTCGCATTTATGGTCGAGTAAAGAGACCTAGGCCATCAAAAAAGAAAAACCTGCCAGCTGTGTGAAATGACGGTCAACAGCGACATGCCTCAGACTGGGCAGCCCGTGGGTTTTGGGAGGTGTTGCTGGTACAGGCAAGTTTTACCTCTTTCTTCCCTGAGAACATTTGAATGAGAATGAAATACTATCTATTGACGAGGCATCGTTTATTAAATCTCACAGAATCAGGGTCCCACAGGGAAAAAATAAGTAAATCTGGACAAAATCTGTCTCACATCCAGCTGCCTCTTTAGGGGAGGGGTCTTTACATTCCTTAGATTGAAGCCCGAGAAAGCCTCAGCGCTCTAATCTCTGGGATGATCTGCCCTTGTTTGCAGTGTCAGTAACTGAGGCATGGGGATACCAGCCGGTCCCGCGGTCCTCAGACCTGCAGACAAACAGCCATCTGATCATCAGAAGCCAATACAGAAAAGACTTTCCAAATGGACTCTAAGACTTAGAGAGTCCCGGGCAGGCTGTATCTGAGGCTATAAGCGTTAGAGAGCAAATGTTGCAAAGCACTTGACTCCAGAAAACCCTCCCTTGCAAAGAATATTCAATATCTGTAAATCATCACTAAGAAATGCAGCCTGCTTCCCAGCCCAGATTTAATGAACTCTCCCCCATGGGAAGGAATAGCAACGTCAGTCCTTGTTACATATTCAGCAGACGGCATTTACTTATTTATTTGATGTGCAATTAGGGGGGCTTTTATGTACACTTAGATGCACAATTAGGAGCACTGTGGGGTCCCCTCTGAGGCATTAGGAGAAGGAACCAGAGTAAATGGCCTGCCCCCTGTCCCCAGGCAGCCATGGTGGCTTCCTGTGATTCCCAAGGGTATTTCAGAAGCAGGGGCTTTGGCTCTGGGAGTTGATGCATTACTTTCACTCCCCCGGATTGGTAAAGATTTTTGAATGAAATGAGATGAAGAGACAGGAAGGGAAAATAATATTTACAGGAAATATTCCATTAATTTGGCGCGAATTCACCCCGCTAAATTATGCAGTGCAGTGGACATTCTGCTGAGTGCGTCAGACTTACCTTCCTCTTCTGTCGGCATCTGCCTGGCTCGCTTTCTGCTTGCTGGGTCTCTGACTTGGCCAGCCTGGGTGGGTGCCTCCCTCATTCCTGCATCTGCATTCTGCTTGGAAACCACACCCTGTGCACAGCTTGGGGAAACACTTCAGTTGATGCACTCGGCATTCTTAGCATTTGGCAGCCCTCCCCTCCTCATTCACAGGCTAGCACCAAAGGGCCTTCTCCGCATATCTTATCGGTCCTTCAGCCTTTGAGATCGCAGTGCAGCGCTGAGTGGACCTGGAAGCTTTCGATGACTGTGGGTGGTAGGTCCTGGCCTTGGGCATCTAGAGAGGCTGGCCTGCTTTGGAGAAGGGGTGGGGATTTGGGAGTAGAAGGTGGAGGGCACAGGAAGTTCCAGAATCTGCTACTTAAAAATCACTCTCCAAGAAAAAGGAATCCTATTCTAAGAAAATTGAGGTCCTCCTGTCAAAGCATCAGTCCTAGACGTCACCCTTCTCCAGCCACCAATATCAGATGTGACTGAATCATCTCCATTTGGAAAAATCCCAAACTCCACCTCTACTAAAAATAAAAATTAGCCAGTTGTGGTGTTGCTCACCTGCAGTCCCAGCTACCCAGGAGACTGAGACACAAGGCTTGCTTGAACCTGGGAAGCAGAGGTTGCAGTGAGCCAAGATCATGCCACTGCACTCCAGCCTGGGTGACAGAGCAAGGCTCCATCTCAAAAAAAAAAACAAAAAAAAAAACAGGCCAGGAGCAGTGGCGGGCGGATCACCTTAGGTCAGGAGATGGAGACCAGCCTGACCAACATGGTGAAATCCTGCCTCTGCTAAAAACACAAAATTAGCCAGGTGTGGTGGTGCATTTCCGCAATCCCATCTACTCGGGAGGCTGAGGAATCACTCCTCTGGGAGGTGAAGGTTGCAGTGAGCCCAGATTTTGCCATTGCACTCCAGCCTGAGCAACAAGAGTGAAACTTCGTCTCAAAAAAAAAAAAAAAAAAAAGAATGGTGATCACCTGAAAGCACTGAGCTGGCACTTAGAACTTCAGTACAGGTTGTTGAATATGAAATCCTCTCCAATAAAATGGCACTAAACCAACTTTAAAGCATTTCCAATTACAGATAACACTTTTGAAAGCATCTTCCCTATTCCTCGACTTCCTAGTTTTCTGAAACTCTAGGACTTGTTGGTGAGGATGTGTCACTCTTCCTGCCTGGACCTTCATTCAGTTGTTCAGTAGGTGTTGTCCAAGGGCCTATTGGGTACCAGGCCCTGCCCTTGGCTTTGCAGATACTACAGAGAGTGAACAAGAGAGACTAGAGCCCTCATGCAGAGAGCTGACAGTCTAGTGGGGAAGGCGGTCAAATGTATTTGTTAAAGAAATCTACAACACAGTGTTCGAGCACTAAATTTTCCCATCCAAGTACTAACCAGGCCCAACCATGCTTAGCTTCTGAGATCAGACAAAATGAGGCACATTCAGGGTGGTATGGCCATAGACCCGAGAGTTGAATTCTATGAAGACAGTAGCTCAGAGTAAGGAAGAGCGGGAAGGGTGATGGATGATCAGGAGGGGTCTCTCAGAGCTAGGTTTGTTTCAGTGACTCTCTACTCCTGAGTGTTGTACGTACCATTCCCTGGGAAGCAGTCTAAGATGGACTAGCAGGCAGGAAGTTACTGGGTGTGCTCTGGGACTAACAACAAATGGGAAAATAAAGGAAGCAGAACCCGGCAGAGAGAGAAGCTGAGCTGTGGTGCAGTCCCAGCATGGTGACCCTCAACCTGGACGAAGCTCTGAAGCTAGAACGACCCACAGAGCCATCACCATAGCTGTTGAGGCTGCAGGCCAAGCCTTACCCCCCAGCATTAACCAATCATTACATCCAAGTGACCCCCTTGGTGAGAGGGTGGCAACCTTGGGCAAGGTGGTAGCTGAGACTGATTCCAGGAGAGGGCATGCATCCTTCAGTCCTGCAGGGAGAGAGCGGCTTGTCAGTAGAGCATGGTGTCTTTTACAGCAGTGTTAGTGTGGTCGTTGGACCCGCAGCGTCCTCATCACCTGGAAATGTGTTAGAAATGCAAACTAAGGCCAGGCGCGGCGGCTCACACGTGTAATCCTGGCACTTCGGGGGCCAAGGAGGGTGGATCACCTGAGATCAATGAGACCAGGCTGGCCAACATGGCAAAACCCCGTGTCTACTAAATATACAAAATTAGCTGGGTGTGGTGGCATGTGCCTGTAATCCCAGCTACTAGGGAGGCTGAGGCAGGAGAATCACTTGAACTCGGGAGGCAGAGGTTGCAGTGAGCCAAGATCGTGCCACTGCACTCCAGCCTGGGTGACAGAGTGGGACCCTGTCTCAAAAAAAAAAATAAATAAAAAATAAATTAATGGCCAGGCTAGGGGGCTCACACCTGTAACCCAACACTTTGGGAGGTCCAGGCGGCAGGACTGCAGGAGTTGGAGACCAGCCTAGGTACCATAACGAGACCTCATCTCTACACACACACAAAATACAAAAATTAGCCAGCCATGGTGGTGTGCCTATATAGACCCAGCTACTCTGGATGCCTGAGCCCAGGAAGTTGAGGCTGCAGTGAGCCAAGATCATGCCACTGCACTCCAGCCTGGACAACAGAGCAAGACTCCATCTCAAAAAAGAAAGCAATACAAACTAAGGATCCCCACCTGACACTGATAAGCTCAGAAAGTGTGAGGATGGGACTCCGCAGTCTAATTCCACAAGCCCTGAAGGGGATTTGAGCACATGCGTGAGGCTTAAGGCCCGCTGCCTTCACACAGGCAGTTAGCGAGGAACTTTCTATGTGATCCTACTTCACTGTTTCCTTGTTGTTATGAAGACATTTTAGTCTGAGTTAAAATCAGATTCTGTCTTCGAGCAGTTACACTTTTAAACAAAAAGCGAGAGAGGGAGGTTTTGTAAATCCATGACCTCCACATCCACTCCAAGGCCCAAAGTCGAATTTTCTTTCCTTTCTGTTTTTGTTTTGTTTTGTTTGTTTTGTTTTGGTTTTTTAGGACAAGGTCTCACTCTGTCTCCCAGGCTGGAATGCAGTGCTGCAATCCTAGCTCACTGCAGCCTTGACCTCCCAGGTCCAAGCAATCCTCCCACCTCAGCCTCCCCAGTAGCTGAGGCTACAGGCCTGTGCCAACACACTTGGCTAATTTTTGTATTTTTTGCAGATAGAGGGTTTCACCATGTTGTCCAGGCCCCCAAAGAAGAATTTTCTTGACCAAAGAATTTTGGCACTAACTCACTTCCAGGATATTTTAGAAAGTCGTGATTAGAAATTTATTTAACCTCTCTGTGCCTCTCTTTTTATATCTGTGAAGTGAGGATTAAGAGACATGGTATGGATGTCATCTAATTTTCTCCATCTTGAATAAGTTTACTTGTCAGAGTTTCTCGTTCCCCAGGAGAAAAGCGCCATTGCCCTTGACATAGCAAATGTCGTTACAGTCACTTTTACTGAACACAAGAGGCGAATGGCCTCAAAAAGCAAACAGGGTCTCTTTGTGAAGAGGGTTAATTTTTCTCTTGGTCACTGGATCTGGGAGGCCAGGTCCCTCGGTTCCCACAAGGTCCTGGGAAGATCATCCTGAACCTGGTCTGAGTAAGCCAAGCTTCCAATGGCACCAGCCTGCATCTTGTTGTGTCCTTGTTGAACCTATGCTGTTGTCAGACTGTCACCTTTGAGGAAGGTTGACCTGTCTATGAACAGAAAAAAAAAGCATTGCCCTGTACAGGTGAATAATTCTTAGAGAGCAGCTATCACATGAGAGTACTTAATATGGAAACTTACAGGAAGGGAGGAATGTAATTATCCCTTAAAAAGGGGCAGGTCTAAATCTCTCCTAGGTGACACCTTGGAAGGGGTACACGTCCCTCCCAGGCGCCTCCTGGAAGGGGTACACTCAAGCTCCAAGAATCTCCCCAAGCTTTCCCTGAGGTCATTCTCCAGGCCTGACATACCCGTGGGGTGACGCATGCCTGCCCCCTGCCCCCTGCCATTATTTGCAGGATATCTGGCCCAGCAGTCAAGGCACCTCACATTTCTACACGATTGTGAGTCACCTTCCTGGGCCTCAGTTTTCTCCACAAGTTGGTTGATGCAGATGATCAGGAATCCTGAAGTTGAAGGAATCTTAAAACCAGAAACAAAGAGAAATTAAACAAGGTAAATAAAGCAAGGTCACTTTAAAGCCAGAGGGGAGTAATGAATAAAAGAAAGGAAGAAAAGCAACGGTTTTCCAGAAGAAAGTGGTAGAAGAAAATGCCAATTTCCTTTTTTTTTTTTTTTTTTTGAGACGGAGTTTCTCTCCTGTTGCCCAGGCTGGAGTGCAGTGGTGTGATCTTGGTTCACCACAACCTCCGCCTCCTGGTTTCAAGCAATTCTCCTGCCTCAGCCTCCTGAATACCTGGGATTATAGGCATGTGCCATCACACCTGGCTAATTTTTTTTTTTTTTATTTTTGGTAGAGACAGGGTTCCCCCATGTTGGTCAGGCTAGTCTTGAACTCCTGACTTCAGGTGATCCGCCTGCCTCGGCCTCCCAAAGTACTGGAATTACAGGCATGAGCCACCACACCCAGCCAAAAATGCCAGTTTCTAAGTAGGTAACCCCACATCTGTCTTTGACTTCCATGCAACCAGTGCTTAAGCTGGATGTGATTGAATAGCCGGAAGCACCTTTTCCACTGCAGCTGGTATGTCTTTGGGGATATGTGGTCTCCTGGGATTCATCTGCTTCCCACATCATGCCTGGTCTCCTCCACTTGCTGTTCTCCCTGCCTCTGAAGAGGCCACATAAATAGCTACGTTGATTGTGTGCATAGCAGGGGTCAAACACAACACTTGGTATTTAAGATATGCAAATAAACACCCAGCCAGACGACACAGCAGCCGCCCTGAGACTGGCTGGCTTCTAAATAGCTCTACCGAGACAGGTTCCTACTACTCAGGGAACCCCGTTGACCTTCGATGCAATTTGAAGAAGCAAATCAAAACCAAATGCTGTCATTGGATCCCAAAGCACTGCAGGGGAGCATCCCGTAGCCTCTCTCACTCCAAAAGAAGCCATGAACCAGTAGTAATTTACGAACAGATCTAGTTTCTCTGTCTGAAAATCAGAAGACTTTGCTAGTATAAGAACAGTGACCACCTGGGACTCAGAAGACACATATCTTTTATCTCCCAGTGTTCCTTTGAATATATTCTTTCCTTGCCTCTCAATAAAAACACAGGCGGTCCCTTGACTTTTCTGATCCCTCTCAGGTGTTACGAAGTCACCCAGTCACTTTAAATAGCAAAATAAGCTTTTCTTTTCTTTTTTGAGACAGAGTCTTGCTCTGTCACCCAGGCTGGAGTACAGTGGCGCCATGTCGGCTCACTGAAACCTCTGCCTCTTGGATTCAAGTGATTGTCCAGCCTCAGCCTCCTGAGTAGCTGGGACTGCAGGCACGCGCCACCATGCCTGGCTAATTTTTCATACTTTTAATAAAGACGTGGTTTCACCATGTTGGCCAGGATGGTCTCCATCTCCTGACCTCATGATCCACGTGCCTTGGCCTCCCAAAGTTCTGAAATTACAGGCATGAGCCACCACACCTAGCCACAAAATAAGTTTTTATTAAGAATTTAGAGTGTCCAGTTCTTTATCACAATCAAAGCTTCAAACTTGCTGTAAAGTTAATTCTCTCCATTCCCCCATCTGGGCTCCATCCCTGCTTCAGTTTGTCTGATGTCGGGGACGACTGTTAAGCTCTCCAGGTAACCCTAATGGAGCCTCTCTTACTAGCTCCAAGGAGAACAGTCCATCTTCCACCTTCCCCTGTGGGTAGCAGCGAGCTCACAGAACATCTCCCTCTCAAGAACATTTCTAAAAATGCCCTCTCAGTTTCCATCCTCCTAAACATTTTATACCGCAATTGTGGGTAAGAGGTTTTTGGGGTCATCTCACAGAAGATTTTTTCAAATGGTGATAAAATGCACACAACATGAAATCTACCATTGTAACCATTTTTCAGCAGCCAGTTCAGTAAGGTATATTCCCATCGTTGTACAACAGATCTTTGGAATACTTATCATCTTGCAAAGCTGAAACTTTACCCACGAAACAGTCACTCGCCTTTCCTCTCCCCCCAGCTGCTGGGAACCATCATTTTACTTTCTGTTGGATGGAAGTACAGTCAAAGTTATTTGTCTTTCTGTTGAAGTGGAATCAGTTATTTGTCTTTTAGTAACCATAGAGTTTTAATATCCAAACCAAGATACCACTGCCAGTGAAAAGAGGGATTAGTGAATAATTATCCCATGATGTCAAACAAACCAGGATTGTGACTGGCAAACAAAGGCTCATGTTGACCTGGCTAACCAGCATAGCAACATAGCTAACCAGCATGGAGACCCAGCTAACCAGCATGGAGACCTAGCTAACCAGCATGGTGGCCTAGCTA